>NW_016158245.1:0-3702 GCF_001687245.7 Rhagoletis zephyria | reverse complement strand
TCAGAAATGCTTGAAACTTCAATATTTCGAAATTGAAGGACGCTAATTTACTCAAAATTGATACACCCCGGCTTACCATCTAGCGGAAGGTTTCGGAAAGGTGAAAAAACATATATTTAATACTTGCGCCGGGTATTTAATGTTCGGCTCCGCCCGAACTTAGACTTTCTTACTTGTTTGTTTTATTTTTTTTTTTGGGTGCGAGTATTGTACTTTAAAAACTTGAATTTGAGGAGAATCATGTATGAGTATCAGTAAATGTATGTAAATAGAACTCAGTGCTTTTAAATATCTGTTCGACACATAGTACTGATAATTTTGAATCGATCCTGAGTACTGAGTACTTTTGAGTCCTTTTAAGTACTTTTGAGTACTTTCGCAACTAGTATCGATACTTTACAAAATCGGTTACTGTCGATCCTTTTGATAATCGGATTCTGAGTAATTTTAGTATAGATACTGCCCAACACGAACTAAATAAACGGCGAAAAAGTTCCGAAACTACTCATTTTTTCGTTGTCACTCGAAAAAATCGAATTTTTTTATTTATAACTTTGGAAAGATTTCAAATAGAATGTTCAAATTAAAAGCAATGGACGTTGGGATCAAATAAAATATATCTTTGAAGTTCCTAAAGTATACCACGAAATTAAAAGAAAAAACTGGCAGCATGCAGAATATCAGTCGCAGCTATTTGACAATTTTTGAAATTTTACGATTTCTTTAATTTCAAAAGTTTAAGACTACCCTGTTTACAACATTAGTTAGACCGATTCTGGAATACGGTTCGGTGGTTTGGAATCCAAGGTATCAAATTTACTCAGACAAGATAGAATCAATTCAAAAACAATTCCTATTTTTGCTTTAAGAAATTTCCGTTGGGGTTCTCAATATAACCTTCCGCCTTATACGAGCCGATTAAAACTTATTGATTTTCCTACACTTGTCAGTCGCAGGGAAATGCTTGGTACAATTTTTATGGTTAAATTATTGACAGGCTCAGTTTCAAGTCCGCTTATTCTGGGTGAACTTAGCCTTAGAGCTCCCTCTCCCGTGTATCAAGACAACTGTAAAACTAATTTTGAATTACATGAGCCACTCCGTTGCTTATGCCAGGATTTTATNGGGGTTCTCAATATAACCTTCCGCCTTATACGAGCCGATTAAAACTTATTGATTTTCCTACACTTGTCAGTCGCAGGGAAATGCTTGGTACAATTTTTATGGTTAAATTATTGACAGGCTCAGTTTCAAGTCCGCTTATTCTGGGTGAACTTAGCCTTAGAGCTCCCTCTCCCGTGTATCAAGACAACTGTAAAACTAATTTTGAATTACATGAGCCACTCCGTTGCTTATGCCAGGATTTTATCTCTCATTCCAGCACATTTGATATATCTGATTCGCTTTTCAGCATTAAGAAAGCGATACTATCCTCTCTCAATATATGAATCATTAACATAAAGACATAAAATCAGCTGATGAATTTAGTTCTGTAGCTGAACAGTTTTATATCTCGACATTTAACAAACTCCTGCCTATCGTGACTCGAAGCAAAAAATTGTAAAAAATTGGTTCCGTACGTCATGCGGACTGCGCCGCTCGTACGGATGGCCGGGAATGGATGGTAAAAACCGTTGGGATTATTATTATTTGCTAATTTATGCTTCCATTTTTGAAATGTTTATTGGCAAACTGGAAATTCATTCTAAAACTTTTATATATCTGAAGAAACCCAACAAGCAAAATAAACTTGAAGAAAGTTTATTTTTAAGTTTTCAATTATAAACGTTTAGCTTAAAAAACGTTGATTTTTTGTTTATAAAACGCTTGAAAGTAAGCGTAATATAATCGAAAAGGAACATTGGTTATAAGCGTAGAAATATAAACTTGTAATAAGTGTTCAAAAGAAAGCTTTTTAAAAGCGTAAAAGTTTAAACTTATAAAAAAGGTTCAAAAAAGTTGTTTATAAGCGTATGAATATAAACTTACTAAAAATTTTCAATAGAAAGCTTTTTAGAAACATTTTTATAACCCTTTATTTAAAGATATTTCATTAAAAACTCATACATAGATTGCTTAACATCTAGAAATTAAAAGCAATGCGAATCTTCGGCGGACACATCTACAGTCGCGAAAATATAAATAGGGAAATTTCATTTATAAGTTTAAGTTATTTATAAACATTCCCTCTCAAAACTTATTAAAGCTTATTTAAAGCTTATTATAGCAAACTTACTTTAAGTTATTTTTAAGAAACGAAACGAAAAATGACACTGAAGATGGCAATGCCGAAACCGGTTTGTCTCCAAACCAAATTTGACAAGGGATGACGGAAAATCGTTCCACATTACATCACACTCCTACCCTGTCGGAAACACCAACAACGAAAATGAGAATATTTTCAAAAACATTTACTGAAATGCTTGTTGGGTTAAGCAATATACATATGTATGTATGTTAATGTGTGAAAGGAATACTGTGTAAAAATCTGTTGGAATCTTTTTCTTTATACACTGAACTGAAGATAATGCATTTTCTAAAATAAGTGTGCCTCCATTTTCGACGAAGAACACGTTTTTGTCGAAAAACGTAACAACTCGTGAGATTTGCTATATAAATAGAGATACATATATTTTTAACCGACTTCAAAAAAAAAAAAAAAACAAGAAGGTTATCAATTGATCGTAATATTTTTTTATATATGTTACCGTATAACTTTGGCCTTTTTTTTATCGGAAAGGCGGTATCCCAAGGGCGGTCTCGTACTAATTCGGATTAGTTGCGTTCATGGGACCATGAAGAAACATGGGCGTACACAGCGCATAATTTAGGGAGGAGGCGAAATTATTTGTAATGCATATTTTATTAGAAATGTTAAAATAAAGTTATCAATTATTACAATTTACCTCATGACGAATCAAATCGCCAATAAAATTGTTTTTCATTTGGTCAACACCCCCAAATCGCAAATCAAATATATTTTTTAATTAATAGCGGATTTTAAATCAAAAAGGATTTGAAATCACGCAAACCTGATCGACAGCCAGTTCGAAAACGCTCTATCTAAGAAAACTTTTCTTGAACATCCTACTCCGGGAATTGATTGAAAAGTTTTCAGAGATAAGGCGTTTTCGAACTGGCTGCCGAGATAGGTCGATCTTTCACTTAGGTATCGATACAGAGTAATCTTTTAGGAAGAATTTAAAATTTATTATTATAAATTTGTTATTATAAAATGTGTGTAACTCAGTAATTAATTGACAAATTTTAGCGAAAATTCGTACATGTGTTTGTAAGTATATTGCGTTTAAAACAACAAATTAAAAAAAAAAAAACAACCGACCTCAATGTTTACATAAAAGTTTAGGGGTACCGTTAGTTTATTCATGATCCAATGATCGGAACTGAACCAAATCAGTACGGGACCAACCCCAGAGGTGTTACCTTTAAGATAAAAAGAAAAAAAAAAATCGAAAACGGTTCACGTGCTCCAAAATTATGCGGTAACATACATACATACAAAAAATATTCCGACGTACTGACAAACGTCTCCTTTCTTTTTTGAAGTCGAAATATGAAATCGGCACTAACTACATATTTTAACTCCGCATTTTGGTATTACATGTACATACATGCATATCTTACATACATACATCAGTCACCGACTAAACCTCGTACTGATCAGTTGAGTCAGCATCGTTC
>NW_016158244.1:146473-150588 GCF_001687245.7 Rhagoletis zephyria | reverse complement strand
CGAAAGTCTGAAACGTTTCAACGATGGGTTTTCACCGCGGTTATTTAACATTTCAAATTGACTTTACAGAGTGGTGTGCAGGAAAAATGTTGTCAACAGTATTGTGCAGACAGTATTATGCAGAAAATATGTTAAAACCTATAGGTATGTATGTAAATTATACTTTTCTAATCTAAATGGTAAAAATTGCGCCAAAATTGATACAAAAGGAGGGAAAGTTTGACTTATGTGGTTTCGATTAAAGCATGAACCATATTTTTTAAAAAAAATAACAAAAAAATGTTTACTTGAAAAACATTTTTTACGATACAAAAATTTGCATCTTCTCATAACTATACGTTCTCTGCATATACGTTATTTTTTGGAAGAGGGTTGTCACCTCTTCCAAAAGTTAAAATCAACTATTTATTAAGTTAAAATCAACTGTTTATTAAGTTAGATAAAATATTACAACAATGTGGGTCTTAAGCAAAAGAGGTTTAAAAATGATTTATTTCAAAAATATTTTTGAAGGGATTTGCCGTTTTTCACAAACTTAAAATCATTTTAATTAACCATGTAAATCAATTATTTTGGTACGGTACCAAATGAGAGAGCTTTAAGACAAATTAGTTTCTAAATATTTTTGAAGAGGTATGCCACCTGTTAAGAATTTCATAATCAATTTACTTGAAAGGTTAAACGAGAAAGGGTTAAGAAAGCGTTCTTACCAAAATGTCTTTAAAGATAGTTGTCAACCGTTTAGAAATTTAAAATTAGTTTAATTCACAAGTAAAATTAAATATTTAAATATAGGTATCAAACGGAAGAGGTTTTAGTAAGTCTTGCGGACTTTTAAACCCCTTGCAACTATGGGAAAAGTATAAAACCTCTTTTTTCGTCGTATATTTGTACGAAGCGCTGAGACTAATTGAGGACAAAGATTTCTCAACGGTGGAAAAACGGATGTACGGTTTCGGCATGCCCACTCCGCAACCAACGGTAGAACTGTCCAATGAGTTATTCAGGGAGTGGAATTATAGCACCACGAACTTGGCGGCTCAAGTCACCGAAACAGAACCTAAATAATTACCCGAGCAAAGGCAGATTTTTCATAAGTTTTGAGCCGCGTAAAGGGCGGAGAAATAGCTTTAATTTCTTGGACGCACCGGGGAAACTGCCAAGACATTTCTGCTGAATTTGCTACTGGCTCAGTTGCACAAGGATAAAAATGTTACAATAGAGGTTACTCGACCGAAGCTATCCGCGGCAACTGTTTGCTGATGGAGAAGAAGTCGTACAGCTAGCAGGAGCTTTTCGGTACACGTTACCTGTCATCGAGCAAGGCACTGCGGCAGACGATAGAAGTGCGTGCATCAAGGCTTCGCCATTGTCGGCAAAGGTGGAAATATTGATCCTCTCAACTAACATGAGAATCCAGTTGTGCAATGCTCGAGAGTCCGGACTCTTTGCTCAAGACCTCCTTGAGACCGGCAAAGCAATGAGTCTGGAAGGCCTTATTATATTCGAAAGCCGCTTTCAAAATGGTATGAGCTCGTTATATTATCTAATAGATAAGTAAAGTTTTTTCTAATTTACAACAAAATTTTAGCAACGAGGGATGGTTATGCGAACGAGCAATACTGTCACCTAAAAATGAATCAGCGGGGAAAATGAATAAGTAAATTATTGATAAGGCGACTACATACATGTCTGTTGATACAATGATGGTAAATGAAGATGCAACCATATGTCTTATAGAGTTTATAAACTCTTTGATGTTGTCAGGGGTGACATCCCACAAACTGGAATTAAAGGTTGGGGTGCCAGTCACATTGATGTGTAATCTGGATCTTCTCGAATATGCAAAGGACAATCTGTATTGATACCTCCACGAATTCCCATAATTCGAACAAACATGTCAAGACAAACAAGACAATAAGTCCCGAAACGTTGTTTACAGAAATGTATTGCAGTTATTCGAATTGCTTAACTTTATTTAACATGTATTTGGTGAAATTATTTATTTCCTTCTTTGTTTCATTAAAAATAATTGCGTTAAACCAAACACCACGCGGGCGGAGCTGCGGGCAAAACCTGGTATTATATAAAATAATTTTGTAGACTACTATTCTTATAGTACAACATAAAATTTATAAGCTAACAATAAAGAGTATTTGCTCTTCAATTTTGCGTAAGTAAACCATTATAAAACTCTTATAAAACTTTTTGCGTTATTCAGGTGCACACAGAAGTGCTTTCATACAGTCTGATTCCGGCTTTTTATGGACGGTGGAGAGAAGAGAGTACAATTTAACCACAGCGATTTGAGACCAAGAAAATTGCTTTATTAGGTAGGTACTCTCTAATTATTATTGTCTTTAATTCTCTTGTATTTCTGGTAGACCAATGTTTACATTTGTAGGTCGAAACCGGTTTCATGGTCTGAAAAGCCTAGTGCATTTTTGCACGTTGAGCTGTTCAGATGGTCTTGAAAAAACTAGTGTATACAGGGTCAATATTCACATACATTCATTAGTCTGAAATAAAAAATTACAAATGAGAAGGATAAAATGGTATTAGGTTCATTCCTTATCTCTTCGGACTAAAAGTGTCAAAATGCAAGAGCGTAAGCAAAATGCGCTCACTAAAAGAAAATAACAGGAAAAAGTAAAGGAACGCAAAAAACCCAATTTTTAGTCCAAAGAATGGCAACAACAAAACTAACGTTAAACAAGAATAGAAATATATGTACAAAACGCATTCACACAAGCACAATAAACACTTACTATATCAATTATTTTTTGCCTCCTTCCACTTTCAATTCACTTTTTTATTCTCACTTTTTGTGTATTCTTTAATTTCCGCTAATTTAAATTCAGTTGAGTTTGACACTTTTCTTGATTTTGCCAGCAAAAATTCTTCTGACTAAATCTGACTACTTCGGACTGAAGAGAGTCACTCTCACTGAGTGTTGCTCTCTCATTTTTGCTGTCATTTAGTTAAGGAACGCTTGTTGGACTAAATCTGACTACTTCGGACTTTTTCTGACTATTTCTGGGAGATAAGGAACGCAACTATTGTGTTATTAAATCATAATTTAAAAAAATATTATATTATAATATTGTTCACATAACGGTTGTTTGTAACAGCCAAAACGAGTCGAGATAGATATAACTCGAGCAACAAAATTCGTTATGTAGATTGCCCTTTACCCAAGGTAGGTTGGTATTGAAAATGGGCGAAATCGGACCGTAAACACGCCCACTTCCCATATAACGGTAGTTTTCAGAAATACGAAAACTGCGATATTTTAGCAACTACTGAAGCTTATTCACTGAGAATTGATATCTACAATGATTCTTGGACTTAAAATAAGAATATTATAAATTTTTGGAAAATAGGCGTAGCGACGCCCACTTAAGATTACATGTGTATATATTGGTAACCGCTACACCAATTTCTCCCAAACTTGGCGCAGTTGTTAGCCTTGGTACAACATACCAAACGGCTGAAAATGTTTAAAATCGAACAATAACTACGCCCACGTCCCATATATCGGTAACAGAAATTCTTGAAACTTCGATATTTTTAAATTTAAGGACGCGAATTTACTCAAAATTTATACTAACAACAATTCCTTGAAAATAAGTAACATTATAGAATTTTGGAAAGTGGACGTGATACCGCCCTCATTTCTTTCAAAAACGCTAATTACGACAAGCTTAAAATAGCTATATCTGAAATAATCTGGCCTGAGTACGATGGGGATGTTGAGAACAGTGCCTTACACTTTAGTAAAATCTTGAATAATATATTCAGTAAACTCATTCCTCTTATTAAAGAAAATACCGGACCTCGTAACTCGTTGTGGTTTAACTCGGAGCTAAAGCATTTAAAAAATCAAAAACTAAATCATTTAAACTTTATAAAAAAGCAGGCCTGTCTTCACATTACGTCGCGTACTCCATCCTTCGTCATAACTACAATGCCTTAACCCTAGAACACGCACCCAGAAAATACCACGTAAACACACACCCGGGATACGTTTGTACCCGGGACCTTATTGCGCGGTTTTTTTAATGCTTATTCAACCGATTTCTATGATTTTTTTTTGAAATGTATATTATAATATA
>NW_016158244.1:121144-143350 GCF_001687245.7 Rhagoletis zephyria | reverse complement strand
TAACAAGTATTTTGTCTTTTGTTTCATTCGAATATTCCTACTGGTTCCAGCGATATGGGCAAATAAAGTCAGGACATGCAACAGTGGATTTTTGTTTTTGTTGTTGTCCTGATAAATGCGAACTATTCTGTCGAGCCAAATGAAGAAACTTCTAGCTATCCTTTTCCACTCTCACAGTTTGACCACATCCGTATTCCTTCAATCTCTGCTGACAATGTTCTCCTTCATTTGAATAGTTTAAAAAATTCTTTTCTAAGCGGTCCGGATGGTATTCCCTCCTGTGTCCTAATAAGTTGTGCAGATTATCTATATACGCCATTAACAAACATCTTCAATGCTTCTCTAAAGCGAGGAGTTTTCCCCTCTTTGTGGAAGGATTCGTTTATCCTGCCGCTGTTTAAAAATGGAATCAGATCGAATATTACGAATTATAGGGGAATCGCTAAGCTGTGCGCCATTCCTAAAGTATTAGAAGAGATCGTTACGGGAAAACTATCTCATTCCATAACGCCTGTTATCGATGTATCACAACACGGCTTTTGTTAAGGCAAATCAACTGTATCAAACCTGCTTGAATCCACTACAAATGTAAACAATGGTTTCAAAAGTAACTATCAAACTGACGTCATCTACACTGATTTCAGCAAGGTATTTGATAAAGTATCTCATTCAACTCTAATATACAAATTTAATAAAATTGGTTTCCCTCCCATACTGCTGCGCTGGCTTTCTTCTTATTTCACTTACTAGGCGTAACCATGGACCCTAAGCTTGAATTCAAGTCCCATGTAAACTCTTGTGTTAATAGAGCCAAGGGCGCCTTGGCTTTCATCATACGTTGGGCTAAAGAATTCAGAGATCCTTATGTCACGAAAGCTCTCTTCACCTCCCTAGTCAGGCAGATCTTAGAATACGGATCCGTCGTATGGAACCCTAGATATCAAACGCATTCTGACAGGCTCGAGTAGGTGTAGAAACAATTCTTATTATTCGCATTAAACAATTTGCTTTGGGATTCGATATTAAATCTCCCACCGTACAAAAAGTCATAAATTTGCCAACGCTTTACAGCCGTAGAGAGATGGTCGGGGTTTTGTTATTGATTTAGTTCTTGAACGGGTTGGTCAATAGTGCCTTTCTACTGAACCAGATCACGTTTTTTATTCCTTCTAGACCTTCTAGACATTACAAGCCGATTAAGCTAACTATTTGCAGAACAAATTTTGAAATTCATGATGCCCTTCGTTGCCTTTGCCAGGACTTTAATAAGCATTACGATTATCGACTCACTTTTTACCATTAAGAAAACCTTACTTGAGATTTTGAATAAATAACAAGTAAACCCTTACAATGCAACTTATTCGTTCAGCTGGTGAACTGTATTTCTGTTCAGTTTATGAGGTAAACGTGGTTGACTCGCACACTTTCCCGACTGCGTCACGGTTGTGTTGAGCATTTGTAAATTATACATTGAAATGCATGAAGCTTTACGGTGTTTATGCCAAGATTTTAACAAACATTATGATTGCTTCGACATATCTGAATTGCTTTTTTGTAACTAAATAAATTAATATCTTTAATCGGGAACTATAAATTACACAATATTTATGACTGGCAATTGTAATCGGCTTCGTATATTTTCGCGACTCCGTAAGACAATATGAGCATGGATCGGAAACTCGGGCTTTCCGACCATGAACAACAGCTTATCCATAGCGCGGAGCGAAAACTAGAGCTTTCCGCCTGCCACACATACAAAGTAATGACTTCGGGAACATGGACCGGAAACCCGGCTTTTTCGACCATGATCAACAGCTTGTCCATAGTGGAAACTACAGCTTCCCGCCCGCCGCACACAAAAGTAGACTTGAGACTAGGCCTCGCCAGCTACCAAACCTGCTATTTTATATTATTATTATTATTACTAAAAATCAATATCAATATGTATAATTAGTCTATTCTGTAATATATCACACATATTTAAATATCTAAAGTTTTATTCTCATTTGTCTATAAGAAAACATTTTTATGTAGACCAAATAAATAAATAAATAAATTTAACAATGTAAGTTTATCTCATTAAGTATAAATGAACATACTATCGAAATTGTTAGAAATAGGGGTAAAACCACTCTTCTTACCATGTAACGGTAGTTTTCAGAAAGGTGAAAAACTATATTTAATACTTGCGCCGGGTATTTAATGTTCGGTTGCACCCGAACGTAGACTTTTTTACTTGTTTTGTTTAACTTTTGTTAATTAACAGTTGGTTGTTTATTAACCGGAATGATGAGAACGAAAAATTACACTGAAGATGGCACAATGCCGAAACCGGTTTGTCTGCAAACCAAACTTGACAAGGGATGACGGAAATTCGTTCCAAAATAAATCATACTTGTTGAACTTTTTGGAAACCGATTTTAGACTACGTGTGAAATTTCAGACATCAACCTTAAACCTTGTAGCATAAAACGAAATTTTTATAACGTTGTAAGTACTTCAGGTGTGCAATTCTATGAAAACAAACAACCGCTTTCAGCAATCTCCAAATTATTATAGATTTTTCTAAAATTTTGAGAAATACTGTTTCAATTGAATGTTTTGCATCGCATTTAAGATTCTAGACAAATTTGTTTTTAATCACCATAATGTACATATGCATAAAGGCAACTGTTTGTTTTAGGAAAAAGTTATATTTGACGTAACGGACGACAAACAAGCGTAAATGAAAAGTTGTTCGGGGAATAACTACTCACAGCAACCATCGGCTGCTCAAAGGCAACCTACTAAATATAACTGTGATTAACTTCATTTGTTGGTCCACATCAAGAAACACTCTAATTTTATTGACATATAATACACATGGCAAGTACCAATAATCGCCGTTATTTGAAAGAAAAGTTTCACTTTCGAAAACTTCGTTCGGAAATCATTTATCCGCAAACATGTAGGAATAGTCTTGACCTTGGTATTAACTGTAACGTTCATATGTCTATAAATATTTAAGCAGAGAGTTTATATTTGGGAACTACTTTATTGTATGTCTTTTCGTTTCTATTATTATTGTCAATCTGCAGTAAAAAAAAAAGATAAACATTTTTTTACTATTCAAACCTTCCGCCTGACTGGGTATTCAAATTTCTATTTCATAATGTTTTTACACTTTGCAATGCCTTTTTCTGCAATTAAGGCTAGTATGCGCGCTATATCCTTTCGATAATGCTTATAAAAATAAACTAAACTCGTCGGTTCAATAAAAACGAAATTATGCGATTACATTGCGAATGAATTAAAGCGACAGCTTGACAGGAACAGAAAGTAGGAAGTAAATAAAATTTGTTAAGGGAATGGAGGTGTTGTGGTGCCGTATGCGCTTTCACATAAAACGTGGAAATAATCGAATTGTGATGGACAGGAAAACAAATGCATATGTGCCTACAACAATATTTATATAGATATTTAGTACTGCTTCATGTGTACATACGTATGTATTAATGGTCAATCTATCAGTTAAGTGAGCAAGCGAGAGCACAGGTGGAAGAGTCGCGTGAATTGTTATGTGCCTTGTTATGGCCAGGGGAGATTTATTTTAAATGGGTTACCATCTCACATAAAGGCATGTATGTACAATGTATATGAGGGTGTTGCAGAAATGCATATAAAGAAAGTGAAGTCCGTTTTTTATTTCGAAATAAAAGAATATTTAGAGGTCGCTCAAATCGCTCAAAGTTTTCCCATGTATTTTATACAGGGTGTCCAAGAGTACCACGACAAACTTGAGAAGAAGGCAAGGGGTGGCGGGTGAGCTCCCTGATAAGAAATTTTTTTGTAACGGTTTTTTGAATTATTGATATTTTTTAATAAAAAAAAATCGGCCTTTCATGTATTTTCTTTACCTGCATGTACAAACAAGGCTATACTTAGTAAATTTTTTCTGTAAAATACTTCCATATAGTTGATTCACCATATTCAAATGTAATGTATGTAGTTAAACACCATTGAGGAACCACTTAAATTCTAGATATTTTCACTATCTGTGATGAAAAAATGTAATGATTTAACTGCACATTACTTTAAAAATTTTCTATTTTACAGAGATTTTAGAAAAGTGCCACACTTACTATTGGAAATAGAAAAAAAAGTTATAGCCACTTTTGTGGGTGAGGGCCCAAAACACGCTAGAGTGTACATAACTAATATATTTAAATTTAAGTTTCTCTTGTTACCGACCAATGACATGCTAAATAGTACAAAGATAAATTATTACCTGTTCCTGAATAGATGTTGCTTATAATTGAACAGCGGAAGCTAAACGTAACTTAATGCCACGTCGAAATCTGTTCCATTTTGATTTCCTAACTTCTACGTTCCGTTAAGTTAAGTTGCCATAATCAGACTTATAGTTTACGCCGCAGGTTCAAGGGTACATCTTCTAATATAATTGGAAACCGTTCCTGAAGGAACTCTAATTAACTGTGGGAGTTGAGCGTTGGCGGATGTTCCACAGATCGCAATATCTGGCAGTTAAAATTACCGCGCCATAAATTTATTTTGTACTGGTACTGCGACCGATCATCTACCATTTCATGAGATTGTCTATCTGCCAACTGTGAAGGTTATATAAATTAATATAACCATCACGTTGGCACGATGATTCTGCGCTCCAAAATATTTTATTAAAAAAGTTGGGGCGTTATTCATGCATTCGCAACATTTCTGGGCAAAATTTAACCCTTACTTTAAACTTCGAGAAAATTATGGAGTGAAGCGAAGTGTTGCTTAGGGAAAACTCACTGAGTCACCAAGGGAGATTCGGGAAATTAAATGTTGCAATAGCAAACAGCCGGAGAAATTGCGATTTAGCCGGCAGTCGATTTGTTAGCCGTTTTGCAAAAAAAAAAAGAAGTCATCCGTTTTTAGCCAATTTCGCTATTTGCCATATTTTATTAAAATTTATTTAAATACCTATATGTACAAATAAGCTTCCATTTTTACAAATTTGGCGACCCAAAATCTACTAGAAACCACTAGTCTTATCTCGGAGCAAGTTTTCTGGTCGGACTGCATCTATATATATAAAAATGAAATGTCTTTTGTATGACGGCGATGCCTGACCAAACGGCTGATTTGATTGCAATTCTGTAAAAAGTACTTTTTTGGACCTTATGTGTGGAAGGTTTTTCGATTAAAAAAAATTTGAAACTTTTTGTTGTTTTTGCCGAAAAATGAAGAATGCTGAGACGTCACGATTTCACAATTTCATAGAGTTTTCTGTACATTAGATGTCACTAAACTACTAAACGGCTAGCCCGATTTGGTTCATATTTGGTACATGTGTCAGCACCTAGAAAATAAATATTCTGACCAAAAATTCACTCGCTAGGTGGCGCTAGGGTCGCAATATTCCTAAAAGCTGCATTTTCTTGCCGATCTGCTTCATATTTAGAATACAATTCGGCCAATTGAAAATAAATATTGCGACTAAAAATGTAAACAATAGGTGGCACTGTGTATGAGATATTCCTAAAATCCTTATACACTGGGATAATGATAGATTTCCAGCCAGCAAAAAATCCGAAAACAGATCCGAAAAAGGAAAAAAAGAGGATGAAGTGCGGATTTTTGTCCGTTTACCGATTCCATTTTCGAATACTTTGACGATCCGTTTTCCCACTAAAGTGTGCGGCAGAAACGTATGTATAGACAACTACCGAAAATTGTGAAACGGTTACGTTTTCGGCCGTTTTATCTGAAATTCGTCTGATCGAAGTTTTCGTTCAATACGCTTTCCTTCTGCACTTCACACATACTTTTTCATGGTTCAAAAGAAATAAAATAAAATTAGGGAGCGCCTGACGGAATTCGAACCCGGCGCCTTCTGGAAGCTAAACAGATATTCCTAAAATTCTTATACACTGGGATAATGATAGATACCCAGCCAGCAAAAAATCCGAAAACAGATTCGAAAAGGACAAAAAAGAGGATGAAGTGCGGGTTTTTTGGCCGTTTACTGATTCCATTTTCGGATACTTTGACAATCCGTTTTCCCACTAAAGTGTGCGGCAAAAACGTGCGCACAGACAACTACCGAAAATTGTTTGTGAAACGGATACGTTTTCGGCCGTTTTTTCTAAAATTTGTCTGATCGAATTTTTCGTTCAACGCGCTTTCCTTCTGCACTTCACACATACTTTTTCATGGTTCAAAAGAAATAAAATCAAATTAGGGAGCGCCTGACGGAATTCGAGCCCGGCGCCTTCTGGAAGCTAACAAATAGCTGCACACTCCTCTGCACGCTCAGCCACAGCCAACTACGCATGCATGCTTTCAAATGTTTAGCTTGAGCAAATAAAATACAATTATTGCCTTCAAATGACATCATCTTTTTCAAACAGTTTCCGGATACGAAAATTTATGATAACTGTAGGAGTTTTTTTCTATTCGTTTTCGGGTACGGAAAATTGAACTAAACAGAATCGAATGAAATTTTTGCAGAGTATTGCCATGACACCTGGGCTTATAATAGGAAGAAAAAAATTGTGATTCGAGAAGGGCGCGGGGCACCTCCCACAGGCCTGAAATTTTTTATCAGCCATAACTTCGGAACCATAAGTCACATGAACTTTAAATTTGGTATCTATGGTAGGTGCTTATAGTAGCCTATATATGCATGAGCTTGTAAAAAGGGGCGTGGATCATCCCATAGGCATGGAAATTTTTATCAGCTATAACTTCGGAAACATAAGTCCCAAGAACTGGAAATTTGGTATGCGGCCATATCTATGGTAGGCGCTCATAGTAAGGTATATATAAATGGGTTTATAAAAGGGGGCGTGGCACATCCCATATTCGTGGAAATTTTTATCAGCTATAACTTCGGAACCATATATCACATGAAATTGAAATTTAGTACGCAGACATATCTACGGTAGGTGCTTATATTAAGGTGTATATAAGTGAGTTTTTGAAAAGGGGCGTGGCGCATCACACAGGCGTTGTATCAGCTACAACTTCGAAACCATAATTCACTAGAATATGAACTTTGATATGAATACATATCCATGGTAGGTACTTATAGTAAGGTTTGTATACATGAGTTTGTAAAAGGGAAAGTGGAGCATAGGCGTGGAATTTTTAATCAGCCATAAATTGGAAACCATAATTCACTAGAATATGAACTTTGATATGAATACATATCCATGGTAGGTACTTATAGTAAGGTTTGTATACATGAGTTTGTAAAAGGGAAAGTGGAGCATAGGCGTGGAATTTTTAATCAGCCATAAATTGGAAACCATAATTCACATGAACTTGAAATTTGGTATATATTAGTGAGTTTGTAAAAGGGGGATACATATGTATTCATCAATTATATCACTCTGATATTTAAGACTGTGTCTTACAGTCTTTAGACCATTTCGAAAGGGAAATATTCAATCGTTTTGTGATCCCGCGATGCTGTTAAACGAAAAATGTTCATTCATAACACAGCCACACAAAAAAAAATTTGTGTTCTGACCCAAAGGTCTCACTATGTGTACTTTATGTTTTTGGGGTCGCTGAATCCGAATCCGAGGTCCATTTAACCCCATCAGTTCAGGGTTTTGATATAACCCCAGAAAACCAATATGGCGGACACCTTTTGGAAAAATTCATCGGATTCGCTTGAAACTCGTTACTCGGGGGTTTTCGGGGTCGCTAATTACGAATATGATATTATTTTTTCAAAATTCAAAATGGCGGATCCAATATGGCGGACACATTTTTGTAAAATTCATCGGATTCGCTTGAAAATCGTTACTCAGGGGTTTTGGGAGTCACCGATTACGAATTTGATGTCAGTTTTCGAAAATTCAAAATGGCGGATCCAATATGGCGGACACTTTTTGTATTGGATCCGCCATTTTGAATTTTCGAAAACTGACATCAAATTCGTAATCGGTGACTCCCAAAACCCCTGAGTAACGATTTTCAAGCGAATCCGATGAATTTTACAAAAATGTGTCCGCCATATTGGATCCGCCATTTTGAATTTTGAAAAAATAATATCATATTCGTAATTAGCGACCCCGAAAACCCCCGAGTAACGAGTTTCAAGCGAATCCGATGAATTTTTCCAAAAGGTGTCCGCCATATTGGTTTTCTGGGGTTATATCAAAACCCTGAACTGATGGGGTTAAATGGACCTCGGATTCGGATTCAGCGACCCCAAAAACATAAAGTACACATAGTGAGACCTTTGGGTCAGAACACAAATTTTTTTTTGTGTGGCTGTGTAATGAATAAATCTCCTAAGCATTCTACCGGAAAAGTGCAGCTATACTAAAACAGCTAAGCGAATAAATAAATAAAGCAGCTAAATGGAATGTACCGTAGTAGACTAATTTTAATTTAAAAATTCTATAGTTACCTTAATCACCTAATATTAATAATGAAACAAGATTTGTAGCACAGAAAACGATGACAAATATATAGTAGTTGAATCACGATAAAGCTAAATGTATGGTTCATAAGGATGCCTTAATTTAAACAGAAAGAAAATAGTTTTTCTCCTTTAATTTATGGTGAACTGAATATTTTTACTACTGTTTATATTTTGATTTGTTTACCCCGAACGACGTCGGGTGCTCTGCTAGTTAAGTATATAAAATTGAAAGAATTTTCTCTAATCCGAAAAGTCTTACAATACTGGGCCGATTTCAACGATTTTTATTTTATATGAATACTAGCAGACCCGGCGAACTTCGTCCCGCCCAAAATAATCTTTTTATTGAAACATTTGGTCCAACGTTTTCACCAACAATTCACCTTCACGTTTGGTTGGTGGTCGTTAGAAAGCATATCCTCCATTGCTGCTTTAGATAACTTAACGAAAGCGTTATGTCCGTGAAGAAGTTCTTGCGACAACAATGATCCGGTTGGTTGGTGGCCATTTCAATATGGAGCAGTATCATTGGTCCATAGAAATCCAATATATATAGACTTATTTCAGACTAAATACCTTAAATATCTTACAATTGTATTTGTAGGCATTCATCAAGAATTGTCTGTATTCTGTTTAGTGGTTTATTCAACAGTGGTAATTTGACTTTGATCCCTAGTGTCTCCAAATTACTTCACTTGACGATCTTAAGAAATAACTCGACTCCAGCGCCACCTTGCGGCTTTTTTTGATAGCACTATAGCACTGCCCCTTCCGTTACCAATATCTATATATCTCGAATATGAGGCAAATCGGATCATAAATACGATTTTTAGCAAGGCGTATTTAACAAGGTGGTGTTGGCCGTATATAAGTAAACAATTACACTAACAAATTATACGCTGATGTCCATACTGTCATTGGTATGAGTTACAACAAACACATCATTTTGACGTAATAGCCTCCACGGCGAAAAACTCAGCTGTCGCCCCAACACCACCTTGTTTAATACACCTTGATTTTTAGTAATAACTCGACTGCTACACCACCTGGCGTTTTAAGTTGTAAACCTAAATTACACAGTGACCCACTCAAACGCATAAAAAAATTTCATTAAAATCAGAGCTGTTAACTAATGATTATAAATTGTTATGATTACCGATTTAATTATTATTATTTTTTAAATTTTCTCAATGATTAATTACCATTATTTCCACCTTTAAATTAATAATTACCGATTACCATTAAAAATATTCAAAAGATAATCGTATTTTTAGCCAATTGGAAGAAAAAATCAAAAATAATCAAAAAAACGAATTAGTTAGTTTTATAATAAATTTAATTATTTTTGATTAATTTTGATTATTTATAATTCGATAGATATTAATACGCTAACGAAATCCCTTACAAATCTATTCCTCCCTACGTTCCTATGTTTCTCAACCGATTTGAATGATTGTTCTTTTGTTCGAAAGGTGTATCAAAGAAGTTTTCTTGTCTTTCCGGTAGGTGCCGCAGGAATCGAGTTATTAAAAAAATATATATATTTATGGCCCAATGTGGTTCAAATTCAAAATACACGTTACTAATAGAGAAATGTGTCTGCCAAAAATGGACTCGATAGGTCGACCCAGGGCAGAGTTATTCCAATTTTTGTATGAATGCCTGCTTTGGTTTCACCATCTACTATCTATATACCCAAGGGGACTGAAAGTTAGCTGCTCCCCAAAGGAGCAAATACGGAGCAGTACAAAAGCAAAGTAAAAAATAAATTTTTAAATTTTTAACAATGCTCAGAAATAAATATCACTTTGAGTAGTAACATAACGTTGGCTTAGTTCGCAAACGTGCTAAGTCCACTTTTTATGAAAATTGAGATTTTGATGCAGTAAGATAGCATAACTCAAAATACATCATTACCAAAAAGAAAGTTACCGTAATGTCGTTCTTACTTGTTGTTATGCATTGGTACGCAAATGTGCTAAGTCCAAAAAAATCAAGAAAAAATATAAACACGTCTGTCCGTGTACACGATAACTCGAGATATCTCAACGAAATTTGGTATGTAGGTTGCCCTTTATCCAAGGTAAATTGGTATTAAAAATAGGCGAATCGGACTGTAACCACGCCCATTTCCGATATAAAGGTATTTTCTAAAGATGCAAAAACTACGATATTTCAGTAAATATTGGATGCAAATTGTTCAAAATTAGTATGTGAAGTAGAATTTTTGTAACAAATTTTATTATTGTGCAATTTTTGGAAAATGACCCCGCCCACTTATTATGAACTATATCTCAGTAGCCCATTCACCGATCTCCACCAAACTCGGTACGAGTCTTATTTAGGGTCTAACTAAGAAATCTGCAAAGCAAAATGCCAAAACTCTGATATTTTAATAACTGACGACGCCAATTTACTCCAAGTTAATACTTACAACAATCTCTTAACAATAATTAAGACTGCATGACACCGCCCACTTTATGACTACAAGGTGTATCTCGGTAGCCAATTTAGCGATTTCTACTAAACGTGGTTCAATTATTTCATTGAGTCTAACTCAGGATATTATGGAAAACGTTTGAAATCGGGGAAAACGCCCCTGCTTACGACAGTATTTGATACCTGCGCCGGGTATATAAAGTTCGGTTTCGCACAAACTTATACCTCTTTACTTAATTTCAATTATTTTCTTTTATAAATGGTACATAAATTTACGACTTAAAATTGTTATTTTTCTAATAGCAATGAAATAAAACTGTATTAAGTTATAATTTATTTTAAAACAATAAAATATATCTAAAATAAACAATTAAATATTTTAACATTAAAAAATAAAGGAAAAAAGGTTGATAGAAAATGTGCTAAGTTCACATTAAATGAAATAAAATCTTAAATAGAAAATGTGGCAAGTCCCAAAAGAGCCTATAAGTCTGCAACAGCTTTATTTTGAAATTGGCCGATTATTGGTGCTAAAACAAGACGAACTAAGGAAGAAAACTGCATTTACAGATTAGAAAAATACATATATGTAATACTTCTATATTGATAGTAAGCTAACATCTCAATGTGTAAGCATTCCGAAATCAAAGCGAGACAGTCTAGTACTGTTTTTGTCAATGTATTGTGTACTTGAGTGCCGGTTTTGTAAATGTGTCGTGCACATGTTTATTTATAAACGTATGTGTTCCTTTTCTTTCGTACGTGTTTATTGATATATCTGTACTGTAGTGTTTTCGGACGGTACTAGCTCTTACTGCCAATATAGGAGTATTACATATATGGAAAAATATTAACAACAAAAAAAGTTAGACGGGTTTTTGTCCCTCCTGAAAAATAAAAAAAAATGGACTTAGCATGTTTGCGAACTAAGCCAACGATAAAATATTTTCTTTTGAAAAAAGTTAATTTATGTGCAAACATATGTATGTATTTTCGTATGTATACCACATAGAAAAGAAAAAAAAACATGTTTATAAATACACTTAATAAAACCATCAAATGGTTTACAAAAACGCCATTATTTTATTAAAATAAAAATATAATATAACAAGTAATTTTTAGCAAAAAAAAAACCGACTTCAACTCTCATATAAAAAAAAAATATATATAATATATTGGACCACCTCTGAGACACTCCCTTTCCGATGCAAAAAGAATTATCGAAATCGGTTGACGTGGTCCAAAGTTATGCGGTAACATACATAAAAAAAAAATAAAAAATATTCCGACGAATTGATAACCTCCTCCTTTTTTGGAAGTCGGTTAAAAATTAAAATTTGCATGCATCGCTTTTTTATGTCCAGACTACCATACTATAAATATAGCAAAGGTATTTATGGCAAGTCTAGATATCAACCTCGTCGTAGGTATCATATCAAAGACATACAATTAGAAAAACTCTAGAGATAGATGTCGCCTCGCCAGAAGAAGTTAAAAATATGCTCTACATACGCTATAGCGGAAATGGACGACACGCCATTTCTTTAAATGAAATTAATTGCTGCTATATGTATGTATGTACATATACTAAATGCAGTAAGCTAACTTCTCAATGTGTAAGCATTCCGAAATCAAAGCGATACAGTCTAGTACCGTTTTTGTCAATGTATTGTATACTTGAGCGCCGTTTTTGTATATGTGTTGTGTACATGTTTATTTATAAACGTATGTGTTCCTTTTCTTTCGTACGTGTTTATTGATATATCTGTACTGTAGTGTTTTCGTACGGTACTAGCTCTTACTGCCAATATAGGAGTATTACATATATGACTAAATGTGAGCAAACAACATTTTGCTTGCATAGTCTTCTGTTCTCTTTTCACTGCAAGTTGTATTATTTTATTATCTATTGCAAAATTGTATACAGACAAGACTAAAAACTATAAGATAAATTAAAAAAATGTACCACGCTTTTATAAATGGACTAAAATTAGAAAATAATATTTCTCAGTCCCATAGAACTTGTTTTGATAACTTTTGATTTTGAAATTTTAGCAAAAGTCATTATAAACAATTAATGACATTGAAAATGAAAAGCGTGGGGCGCATGTAATAGGCCTGATTTGGAATTGAAGAGTAATATATGTATGTATGTGGGTATATTAATAACGACCGCTTAAAATCGATGTCAAATTTGTACTTTCGCTGTAGAAATTTTAGGTCTATGTTATGTATGTAGTTTGAATATTGTCAATTAAATCGAATGCTTTGTATTCAGAGCTGGGTCGCAATGATTCCTTTAAGAATTAAATTACTCCCAATTACCGATTACAAGGAGTTGTAATTAGGAATCAATTCCTTCAGCCCACAGCAAAGGAATCGATTACTTTTTCAATTCCTTGAAGTAATTTCAAATGTAATTGTTTTTTTTTCAATTCCATTACAAGGAATTTCATAATGTAATTGGAATAAATTACGTGCTAGTAATGTAATTTGTTTTTCCAATTCCTTTGAAAGGAATTGAAAATGTAATTGTTTTTTTTTTTCAATTCCATTACCTGGAATTGCAAGAGTACTTTAGTTTTTTCAATTACTCAAAGGAATTGTAAATGTAATCGAGAAACTGAAAGCTCATTCACGAATGTAGAATGTGGAATTTTTGTTGTGGTCAAAGATTAAAATCGAAAGCACACATCGGACATCTTCTATGTATATCAATATATATATATAAAAATGTTGTGTTCGTATGTCACGGTCATCAAAACCCGAGAACGGCTGAACCGATTTGAATAATTTTTTTTTTATTATTCGGTATAATACCAGAACCAATGATATCGCAAAAATTTGGAGGGTTACCACCTATTTTAAAATTTTTAAACCCAATTATATTGATAAAATTACTGAATTATTACAATATGGGTACCAAGTTAAAGCGGTTTAAGAAAGATAACTGTTGGAAGTATTTTTGACGAGGGTTGCCACCTATTTGAAAATTTTAACTCAGTCAAATTGATAAAATAAACGAAATATTGCCATGTGGGTATCAAACTAAAGAGTTTTAAGAAGGCTTACATACGACACCACCTGTTTGAAAATCTAACTAAATCTAATCTAAGTTTAATTTATAAAATAAATGGCATTACAATATAGGTATCAAATTNAAACTAAAGAGTTTTAAGAAGGCTTACTGCCGAAAATATGTTTGAGGAGGGTTGCCATCTGTTTGAAAATTTAACTAAATTACTTTTATAAAATAAATAAAATATTACGATATGGGTACCAAATTAAAGAGGTTAAAGAAAGATAACTGTTGGAAATATTTTTGAGAGGGGCTGCCACCTATTGTAACTCAGTTAAATTGATAAAGTAAATGAAATGTTGACATGTGGGTGTCAAACTAAAGAGTTTTAAAAAGGCTTACAGTCTACCATGAACACTTCCAGAGATATGCAATATGAAAAGTTCGGTTTATATGGGAGGTGCCACGCCCCTTGCTCCATGCACATTTTGCTCCATGATTATGAACTTGATCCCCATACCCAGTTCTGGTCCTCTACCACAAATATACGCAGTTTGAAAAATTCGGTTTGTATGGGAGGTGCCACACCCCCTTTCTATATCGAAACTTTTTTTAGCCTATAACCATCCTTAGAAAGTCTGCAGTAGATTCCGAAATTTCAAAAAAATCGGTACGGCCTTTCTCGAGCATTGCGAACAGAAAAAACGCCTTTCAAAATATATATTAGTATAGACTAGCCAATATCTGCTTGTTTTGCGGCTTAAAGCACTACTAACGATGAAAATCGATGGATAAATAAACAAGTTTGCAAGGGTTAAGTGACAGTGCAATAATTTTTTGTATGAAATACTAGCAGGAAATAATGTTACCCATACGCCATATCGTACTTGACCGTATGACCATGTTAAAGTTTGCATTTTTTTCATTCGCAATGAAAACTTAAAATGAAAATAACTTGACTAAATGACTTTATCTAAAAACACGGTATACAGATCCGTAACATAGTACTTAAAACTTACTTTACGTCTCTCAGCGTTTTTTGTGTAATTTTAGCGTCGTTACAGTGTTATCATCAAAACTGAGCCATAGCAATGAAATTTGTTTATCAAACTCTTAGGAGGTAGGATCTCCAGTCCGACAGGGCTCGTAATTCAAGCGGACTCTATCCTCATTTGTAACGCAGGATACCAGTAAGAGTACTTCAATGGCCCCAGAAGGTACGCCATTTTGTGTAGAATTAAGGGTACCATAATATACACAATTAAGTCAGTGCATTTTTATAGATACGCAGGGATTCGTCCAAGAGAACAGCAGTGCCCAAGGCAGCAAAAGTTCGAGCTTTGACATTTATGGGTCTCAGCGCGTTCGCGGTAGGATCTGGAAAATTTAACCGTTACCCTATAAACTGAACAGCTACAGTTTAAGTTATTCAGTTTTCTTAAAGTCCAATTAGTAATACTACTTAAGTATAAGTTGTTTATACAAGGCAGTTCGCAACCAAGAAATTTAACAAAGCTATTGCAATTCAACAGTAAAAACATTTTTTTTTTATAAATTTTTCGATTACTTTTTAAATTACTTTGAGGAATGGACTTCGAAAAAAATCAATTACATTTTCAATTCCTTTCAAAGGAATTGGAAAAAAATTACATTTTCAATTCCTTTCAAAAGAATTGAAATAAAAAAAATTACATTACTAGCACGTAATTTATTCCAATTACAATATGAAATTCCTTGTAATGGAATTAAAGAAAAAAACAATTCCATTTGAAATTACTTCAAGGAATTGAGAAAGTAATCGATTCTGTTGCTGTGAACTAAAGGAATTGAATCCTAATTACAATTACTGAGGAATGTATTGGTAATTGTAATGTAATTGCATTTACCCAGCTCTGTTTGTATTGCATGCTGTTGTAAAGTTATAATGTTTCAGGCAGTAAATAAAACACGACACTTTCAATGGTAATACAGACCGGAAGAAGGAAGGAAGGATTGCATTTTATTTGACACAACATATATGATAGTATACACAACAGTGTTGTATTTAATAGTATGAGGTATCATTCAATTTTATATTTCAACACCTTTCCTGAAAGATACTTCATTAATTAAATAAACAAAAAGAAAGAATTCATTAAATCATTTAAATACGGTATTTGCAAATGAAGCTAAGGCATAATACACAATGTTAAGTTAATTTGAATTAAGTCCAAGTGACTTACAAAGATTAATATGAATAACTTTAGATACACCTTTTGTCAGGATATCAGCTAACATCTCCTTGGTTGGTATGTAGACCAGCTTGATTTTGCCACTTTCCAAATGTTGACGGATAAATTTGTCTTTTATATCAACATGCTTTGTGCGAGGTGAATAAGAGTTATTCAAAGCCACTTGTATTGCACTCTTGTTGTCACAATGGAGTACTAGAGTTTCTGCAGTGTCTGGTGTTAACTCCTTCTGTAAGCGCATTAACCACGTTGCCTCTTGAATTGCCGACGTCATGGCCATAAATTCGGCCTCAGTAGAAGAAAGAGCGATAGTTCGCTGCCTTCGGGTGCACCAAGAGATCGGGCCATCTTGCAGCTTGAATAAATAGCCAGTTGTAGAACGTCTTTCATCGAGATCGCTAGCCCAATCCGAATCACAAAACCCAGTCAGATTGCAAGCTTCTTTGTTATACGATATGCCGTACTTTATGGTACCCTTTAAGTATCGCATCACACGTTTCACTGCGGCCCAATGCGCCTTTCCTGGGTTTGTGGAGAAACGACTAAGAAGATTTACCGCAAAACTAATATCAGGGCGTGTTATTTGTGCCGCGAATAGCAGACACCCAATTGCTTGCATATAAGGAACTTTCGCCATCTCTTGTTTATCAACTTCGCTTGCTGGAGACATTTTAGCACTTATTTTCTGATTTAAGTCGATTGGCATCGCGGCTGGATTGCTATCAAGCATTCCGAAGCGTTTCAGCATTGCGACTGGTAAATTTTTATATTTCCCTTAACTGAGTCCCTCGTAACACGCATGCCAAGAACCGTTGACACTTCTCCAAGGTCTTTCATTTCAAATGTCGATGCTAGCTGTTTCTTTAGCTTATCTAAGCTTAACTCGTCACTCGAGAACAGTAACACATCGTCCACATAGACTGCTACGAATAACATCATACCATCTCCAACCTTATAGTAGACACACTGGTCTACATTGCTGCGTATCAGGCCTAATTTTATTAAAACGTTGTTGAACTTATCGTTCCACAGTCGGCTTGACTGCTTCAGCCCATAAAGAGATTTATTAAGTCTACAAACGCGACCAGAACCATCATCAAAACCATCGGGCTGCGACATGTAAATTTCATCTTTAAGCTCAGCATTGAGAAAAGCTGTAACCGCATCCATTTGACGGACTACAAGATCATGCTTTGCCGCTAGCGCCAAAAGAAAACGTAAAGAGGTATATCGGACTACGGGGGCAAACGTTTCCTCATAGTCGATCCCTTTTTTTTGTTGATTATAGCCTTTGATTACTAACCGGGCTTTACGTCGAATGACCGTGCCATTGCTATCAATTTTTGTTTTGAATACCCATCTGGACCTAATCACCTTTTTGCCAGGAGGTAACTCACATAGCTGCCAAGATTTGTTCACATGCAAGTAATTTATTTCAGCGTCAACTGCAGCTCTCCAATCTTGTGCATGTTCACTTGAAATTGCTTCAGCGAGAGTTTCAGGTTCATTAAATACAAAGTCAGTCACGGAAAAGTTTGCGCCAATCTGTTTTGCTGCGATTCTTTTCGAACGCCTTAGACCATTGACGTCCTCGAAGTCATCGGAATCGTTTGCGCTTTCATAATCTGGAGAGTCGAACCCTGTTGTATCGGGAGTAACTTCATTGGCTTTCTGATTATCAGGCTGTATCTTAACTGGCATTAGTGTATCACCTTGTTCGCATACTCTATCTGACGGTTTGTGCTCAATAATTGGTGATTCTTTCACATCTGACGGTTTGTGCTCAATAATTGGTGATTCTTTCACATCTGCCTCATCTGAATCAACTATTTTTAAGAAGTCACACCCCCTCCCCAAATCGAATATATAGTTATTTTTAATGTTATTATTTTGCGATTCAATGAAAACAACATGGCGACTTATCAAAATTTTTTGCGTTTTAGGGTTAAATAATCTATACGCTTTTGAATCACTACAATATCCAACCATCACGCACTCTATCGATTTTTCGTCAAGCTTTCTCCGCTTTTCGCGAGGCACATGCACCATGGCTTTACCACCAAAAACTTTTATAAACTTGAGATTCGGCTTTTTATTTGACCATATTTCTAGAGGGCTTTTTTCATTTAAGGCGTATGGAATTCGATTAAGAATGTATGCAGCTGTATTTGCTGCTTCAGCCCAAAATTTGTGTTTTAAACCAGAATCTATTAACATGCACCGCACTCGTTCAATTATTGTGCGGTTTAGCCTTTCGGCAACTCCGTTTTGTTCTGGAGTGTACGGCGGTGTAGTTTGGTGCACTAAACCTTCTCTTTCACAAAATTTTTTAAATTCATCATTTATATATTCTGTGCCATTATCCGACCTAAGCACTTTTATTTTTCGCGAACATTGCCTTTCTACTCTTTTTTTAAACTTTACGAACTCATCAAACACTTCTGATTTGTGTTTAATTGGCACCACAAAAAGCATATGGGAAAAGTCATCAACAAATGTAAGTAAAAAATGAGCACCAGAAAAAGATTTTTCTGCAAACGGACCCATTACGTCCGAGTGAACTATATCAAGCAATGCTTCTGCTCTAGTTCCACAATTCTTAAACGAACAACGCGTTTGTTTCCCTTTAACACAAACAACACATGTTTCATCGCTGACTTTCCCGAATTCAATGCCAACAGAAGCGTTTTTGGCTTTCTTCAAATGTTGAGCGCAAATATGACCCATTCTCCTATGCCACAATTCATAATCATTTCGAGTTAGAAGAGCATTTTGCGTATTTCCTTTTTGATAGGATGGAATGTCACAATTTAAATGATAGAGATCATTCACGGCGTTCGCGGTTGCTATTAAATTTTGCTTATTGTTATATATTTTACATTGATCGCCTTCAAATACAACGCTATTACCATTTTTGGTCATTTGTCTCACCGATAGGAGATTGGCGCACAACTCCGGCACGTACTCAACATTTTTTATTACAGCTTCAGTTTCTAAGTTATTTGCGTACAAACGCATATTTATGTCACCTTTTGCTTTTACTTTTATAGTTTGATTATTAGCAACTAAAATATTTTTATTTTCCACAGGCATTTTGTTTACAATCGCATTGCAATTTTTCGTCATATGCGACGTCGCGCCCGAATCAACAAACCATTCATCTTTACAAATGTCATTTGAAAGCAGAGATGCAAACGCTGCCATTTCGTTTTGATTTATTAGGGCAGTTTCTTGCAAAATTACCAAGTTGCTTGCATGAGTGGCACCGATATTGATTAGGTTTGTTTTTAAAGCCACACTTTTCTTTTGAGTAAAGTGCATTTTCAGCATTTTTATCGTTGTTGTCAAACTTAGCGTCTTGTAATAAAAGAGTTTTTACACTATCAATAGTGAGTTTCTCTTGACTATTTTCCACGGCTAACACTAGTGGACGAAAATCATCAGGCAGCCCTGCCAACATTAACGATGCTGTCAGTTCATCATTTATGTTGAGTCCAGCGTTCTTCAATTTGAGTGACGTCATAATAATAGAGTTCACATACTCTTGTACTGATACGTGGTCAGAAAGCTTGCACTGAACTAGTTGTTTCAGTAATTCCACTTTTCGAGTGAGACCCGTGTCTTCATAAGCAGCAAATAATGCTTTCCATGCTTGATGTGCCGTAGTCGCAGTAGCAATGTGAGAAAAATTTTTTGGTTCTACCATTAATGTTATTTCAGCCAGGGCACGTTCATCATTATTTTTATCTTTTTCGCAAGCGTCTGCAGAAAGTTCACTTTCAACTACCTTCCAGCAGCTCTTTATGATGAGATACGATTTTGCGTGTCGCTTCCATGTGTCGAAATTTTCACGACCCTTCAGCTTTTCGAAAGGAAAGGTTACAGCGTTTGTCGCAATTTTCGCGAGCTCAATCTATGCTTATTTTTTTTTAAGACAGTCGATCCGCATGTAACACTTACTAAACCGTATATTACAAACTTTGTTCCTCTAGATATCGGTGTTATTTTCGCGTATTAAAGGCCCATAACCTGTTGTAAAGTTATAATGTTTCAGGCAGTAAATAAAACACGACACTTTCAATGGTAATACAAACCGGAAGAAGGAAGGAAGGATTGCATTTTATTTGACACAACATATATGATAGTATACACAACAGTGTTGTATTTAATAGTATGAGGTATCATTCAATTTTATATTTCAACACATGCGATCCACGTTTTTCGTTTTCAATCTCATAAATTGTTTATAATGACTTTTGCTAAAATTTCAAAATCAAAAGTTATCAAAACAAATTCTATGGGACTGAGATTTATTATTATTACAACGTTTTTATCAACTTGCAATGTTGTATGTCCAGACTGCTTTGAATTTTGTATGTCCAGACCACCATTTATACTAGCTGCATTTTTTTGTAAGCGAGCGACAAAAGAACGCTCAACTCAACTCAAAAACACGGTATACAGATCCGTCACATAGTACTTAAAACTTACTTTACGTCTCTCAGTGTTTTTTGTGTAATTTTAGCGTCGTTACAGTGTTATCATCAAAACTGAGCCATAGCAATGTAATTTGTTTATCAAACTCTTAGGAGGTAGGATCTCCAGTCCGACAGGGCTCGTAATTCAAGCGGACTCTATCCTCATTTGTAACGCAGGATACCAGTAAGAGTACTTCCAAGGCCCCAGAAGGTGCGCCATTTTGGGTAGAATTAAGGGTACCATAATATACAGAATTAAGTCAGTGCATTTTTATAGATACGCAGGGATTAGTCCAAGAGAACAGCAGTGCCCAAGGCAGCAAAAGTCCGGGCGGGTTATGCCTGCTTTGACATTTATTTGCCGCGACGCGCGTTCGCGTTAGGATCTGGAAAATTTAACCGTTACCCTATAAACTGAACAGCTACAGTCTAAGCTATTCAGTTTTCTTAAAGTCCAATTAGTAATACTACTTAGGTATAAGTTGTTTATACAAGGCAGTTCGCAACCAAGAAATTTAACAAAGCTATTGAAATTCAACAGTAAAAACATTTTTGTTTATAAATTTATCGATTACTTTTTAAATTACTTTGAGGAATGGAGTTCGAATAAAATCAATTACATTTTCAATTCCTTTCAAAGGGTATACAGATCCGTAACATAGTACTTAAAACTTACTTTACGTCTCTCAGNATTTTTTTCATTCGCAATGAAAACTTAAAATGAAAATAACTTGACTAAATGACTTTATCTAAAAACACGGTATACAGATCCGTAACATAGTACTTAAAACTTACTTTACGTCTCTCAGCGTTTTTTGTGTAATTTTAGCGTCGTTACAGTGTTATCATCAAAACTGAGCCATAGCAATGAAATTTGTTTATCAAACTCTTAGGAGGTAGGATCTCCAGTCCGACAGGGCTCGTAATTCAAGCGGACTCTATCCTCATTTGTAACGCAGGATACCAGTAAGAGTACTTCAATGGCCCCAGAAGGTACGCCATTTTGGGTGGAATTAAGGGTACCATAATATACACAATTAAGTCAGTGCATTTTTATAGATACGCAGAGATTAGTCCAAGAGAACAGCAGTGCCCAAGGCAGCAAAATTCCGGGCGGGTTATGCCTGCTTTGACATTTATGGGTCTCATCTGCCGCGAAGCGCGTTCGCGGTAGGATCTGGAAAATTTAACCGTTACCCTATAAACTGAACAGCTACAGTTTAAGTTATTCAGTTTTCTTAAAGTCCAATTAGTAATACTACTTAGGTATAAGTTGTTTATACAAGGCAGTTCGCAACCAAGAAATTTAACAAAGCTATTGAAATTCAACAGTAAAAACATTTTTGTTTATAAATTTATCGATTACTTTTTAAATTACTTTGAGGAATGGAGTTCGAAAAAAATCAATTACATTTTCAATTCCTTTCAAAGGAATTGGAAAAAAATTACATTTTCAATTCTTTTCAAAAGAACTGAAATAAAAAAAATTACATTACTAGCACGTAATTTATTCCAATTGCAATATGAAATTCCTTGTAATGGAATTAAAGAAAAAAACAATTCCATTTGAAATTACTTCAAGGAATTGAGAAAGTAATCGACTCTTTTGCTGTG
>NW_016158244.1:120545-120938 GCF_001687245.7 Rhagoletis zephyria | reverse complement strand
TCCACGTTTTTCGTTTTCAATCTCATAAATTGTTTATAATGACTTTTGCTATTATTCTACCAACAGGGTTGCTTAAGTAGCTAAAAGGAAATTTTACCCGAGTTGAGCGTTCTTTTCTCGCTCGCTTACAAAAAAATGCAGCTAGTATAAATGGTGGTCTGGACATACAACATTCAAATCGGTCTGGACATACAACATTGCAAGTTGATAAAAGCGTTGTAATAATAATATATCTCAGTCCCATAGAATTAGTTTTGATAACTTTTGATTTTGGAATAATAGCAAAAGTCATTATAAACAATTTATGAGATTGAAAACGAAAAACGTGGATCGCATGCAATACAAACAGAGCTGGGTAAATGCAATTACATTACAATTACCATTACATTCCTC
>NW_016158244.1:73884-120520 GCF_001687245.7 Rhagoletis zephyria | reverse complement strand
GCTGGCAAGAAAATGTGATTAGTTTAACGGGATTTAGATACAAAAACCAATTTAAAGGAGTAATTATGCGAGGTACTTGCGTAATATATATACTCTTTTAAAATATAAGTCACGTATAAGAGGAAGCAAAAATTTCCCTCTCCACTTTCCCATTAACAATTCACAATAGAGCAGTTTTTTCACTTACCAACACTAGCCTTCAGGTCGCGTATTTTTAACCGACCTGGCTGAGCTCGGATAAATAGCCGAGTTTGTGTTGTTGCTTTGCGTGTATTTCGTCATTTAAGCGAGTGTTCTTTTGTAGCTCGGTTGCAAAAGAATGCACCTACTATAAATGTAGCATAGCTATTTATGGAAAATTCTAGATATCAACCTAGTCTAGATATCAACCTCGTTGTAGGCATCATATCAAGGAGATACAATTAGAAGACTCTAGATTTCGCCCCGTCAGAAGAAGTTAAGTATTGCGCCTAAATATATGCACTACTGACATATATACGTCACAGCGGAAATGGACGACACGCCATTTCTTTAACAGGCCTATTCTGTTTGTAACCGAACATTTTGTAACAAGCTAATTTTGTTACCAACAATTGTCACCACTTCTTGCAACCGCAATTCTATTTACCTTGGTAACGTTTTAATTTATTCAGCAATTCAGCTATATATATATATGGTGTTGCATATTTCACGGGGCAATATTTTAGTTACCTGCTCATGAGATGGTAACAAAATTTACCGGTTAAAAGAGTGTGGAGAATACGAAAAGGGTTTAAAAATTTACAGTAACTTTACTAACCGGTAACAAAATTTTTGTTACCAACGCAGAATAGGCCTGTAAATGAAATAAACTGCTGCTATATGTATGTACTAGCCAATGCCCGCTTGCTTCGCGCCTAATAAGATCTTTTGCGTTGGCCAATACAAAAATAGCGTTTAAAAGTAAAAGCGGTCTGTAAAGTAAACATTTTTAGTTTAAATTGAAACGAATAAAGAGCAGAATCCTCCTCACACATAGGCCAAGAATAGTAGCGTTGTGATACCATACGGAATACTAATCCCTTTCGATGTCATGAGTTTTATCTATCGTCTTATTTCCACCTGTGAGATCTCTTCCAAGCGTGCGTAATATTCTTCTATGATCTTGCAACTTCAACATTGGTCCGTAAACCATGTAAGTCAATAAAAGTCCTTATAAGGAAACTAAAGAGTACAGATGAGCATTTTCAGTTATTGGAAGGGCAAGAATTCTCGCCCACCCCCTCCCCCCCAGGATGAAAAGTTTTCCCGTACATTGACTAAATTAGTCGTATGATCTCTTAAATATCGTTCAAATTAAGCCATTGATAATAGTTACCGTGTTCCTTTTTTACGGATGTGGTCGAATCTTTCCTTGTCAATTTGCCACTTTTACAATTTACCTTAATATTTATGAACTGGATTCTTTGAGTCTTATTGCTGTACTAACGGCCGCCCGGAGCAATTTCGTCAATCGGAGGTAGGTGCAAGATCGCATTTAGGGTGCATGAGGGCGTCAGGCAAAGGTGCGCTTACACAATGCTGCGGTTGTTACATGCATACTTAAATGAATCCTCCATTTAGCCATATGAAAAGTAAATTCGTCTAATATGAATATAGGGACAAAGCAGACCAAACCCCTTGTGGTTTTCTATATATTTCGGCTGCAGTGCAATCCATTAGGTCCTCTTTCTGCAAAACCACTGCTCGTCATCAAATGAATACGTATTATGAATTTCAATCAGATTATAGCGGGTTAATTTTTAGGAAACAAATTTTTCATCATCCGGGTAGCTCACTTTGCGAATTTGAACGAAATCGGTTAATAAATATGACTTTTATAAATAACTCTACTCCAGCGCCACCTGCGTGTTGTCTAGTAGGCTATAATTTGACTGGTTTTTGAGTTTAGCCCGAAAAACGAAAACGGCTATCATTTTATGTATGTATGTACATATATGTTTCGAATGAAAAAAAAATCATCATGAAAGTAATAAACGTTTCGAATTTGCATCAAAAAAATCGGTTCATAAATAGGGCTTTTATCGGGTCCACTTTTTCGCAAATGCTTTTTCATCATGCAGGTAGCTTATACTTTGAATTTGAACGAAATCGGTTCATAAATAAGACTTTTATGAATGACTCGACTCCCGCGCCACCATAGAGCGTCTATTTTTGGTAAACGTATTTTCCATCATGCTGGTAGCTTACATTTTGAATTTAAAAGAAATCGGTTCATAAATACGATTTTTATAAATAACTCGACCCCAACGCCACCTAGCCTATAATAGGACATATATTCAAGGTATAACCTCTGAAAATTTGACTGAAATCTATGCAGTAGTTTTTGAGTTAACTCCGAACAACGAAAACGGCTATTATTTTATATATATAGATGTACATATGTATGTTTATACTAAATGTGAGCAAACAACACTGTGCTTGCATAGTCTTCTGTTCTCTTTCACTGCAAGTTGAATTATTTTAATATCTATTGCAAAATTTACAAATTTTACAAAAAATGTATAGACAAGACTAAAAAGTAGAAAAATTGTTTATAATGGCTTTTGCTAAAATTTCAAAATCAAAAGTTATCAAAACAAATTCCTTGGGACTGAGAAATATTATTTTCTACCTTTTAGTCCATTTATAAAAGCGTTGTATATTAAAAAGTTTTTTTTTTAATGCTTTAGTTGCAGCGCTCACCAAGGGCTTCTTTGGGAGCAGCAAGGGAGTGCTTCTTTCTAATGACATACAATGTTAAAATACAACGAAGTATAAAATTAGGAAGGGAGCGCTTGCTGCTGAATATGGAGCGCTCCAATAGAACTAATTTGGACAACGGGGCGATACTAGTGTGAATTATTTTCTGTGAACATAAGTATTCTTTCTTATTTTAATACAATTTAAAAAACTGCAAGAAACGATTATATTAAGTATAGCAAAAAACATAATATATACGTTTGTATATAGATATAGAAAATTATATGTATATATATATATATTAGACCACGTCAAAAAATAAACCTGTAATACGACCAGAATAAGACTCCCTCCCTCCCTCCCTCCTCTAGGACAATTCTAAGAAATCCCGCGTCGAGCGTTTAGTTCTTGCCTTTTAAGGTCAATATAATTTTCTGGGATCAATTAAAACGCTCGATACTGTAAGAATACATTGATTGGAAGTATTATACAGGCTCAGATTATTTAAATTCCTAAACTATCCTTTTTTAATCCCTTGTTCTGTTTGGGTCAAATCTAGTAGTATATGAGTAAATCCCACGAGTTGTTTTTTTAGTGTCACTCCTAGGGTTGCCAACATTTTCTAAGACATTTATAGTACTCTTTAAAAAAACATCTGAAAAAATATAGTACACTTCAAATATATATAGTATTTTTTTTTAAGAATGTAAAAAATGCTTTCTAAGTGTACATATTTTTTCTGTGTTATGCATTTCCTCTATAAAAAAACATATTTCTTTGAAAGTATCATATGCTTTATCGCAATCAATATTTAAATTAACATAAATCAAAAGTTCATATTTTATTAGTGAGATAGTCGCTTTATTTCTCTCATCTCACCATTTCACAATCATAATAGAAAAACTCTTTCTGTGAATGCCGAAGTTGCAGGAATAGAGAGCATAAGCGAAATAATTTTTATTAAATTTGGTAAATCTTTCTAAGTATTTTTAAAAATGTTGCCATTTTTGATCTGTGGATCCTTTGCTTTAAAGTATATTTTTTTAAACCCTTAAGCGGGTTTCACTGTATAATCGATAAAACTAGGTTGGATACTAAAACGTTGTCGGCTTAATTTGCGCTAATTTTATACTTATAAATTTGTATGGCTAATCTCTGTTTCTAATTACAGATTAGGGAGTTAAGCTCGAAAATAAGGATAATCTTTTTATATGTAAACCTATTATTAGGGGATTCAGTTACATATATACACATGTAGGTTAGGTTAGAAATTAAACATTAATTTCATATGCACAAAGTAGTCTATTGATAAAAAGCAAGGCGAAAATTTAAAAAACACGGAAATTAATTTTACTTAGGTCCGTTGATAACTGATGAACGTACACACACATATCGTCGATGTTTCTGCAAAACCGCCCATCGACCAGTTGCAAAACCGCCGAAATCGCCATTGTGACAAAAATGAGATTTGGTAACCCTGAACTCCAGGCATCGAGATTTATGCGTAAGAATAACAACAAACAACAGATTTGTAAAATAATAGCTAGAGAAAATACCGCCTATCAAGGCAATGCCTTCAAAGAAAAACCGTTTCTTCGCTCTGCTGTAAAATTTGAGTGCCGTAAGATAGGCGATTTTGCAATTGGTCGATGGGCGGTTTTGCAAAAACATCGAAGATACGCATATGTATAGGAGAGTTGTTATTGAGCTGCGGCCGTATTCCAACATTTGCTTTCTCTAATTTTGATCGCCAAAAATCTCTAAAAGAATAGCAGACGCCCCTAACAACAAGCGGATGCCCGCCACACTTCCAGATTTGGCTGATAATGATCGCATGTGTTACTATTCCATGTTGTATACTTTTAGACCTTACTGCTTTTCATTTAGAGACTTTCAGCCACGAAAATTTTGCGTAGCGATTGCCAGAGTTCCACTGCTGAACTCATTATTTCTAATCAACATCAGTATTCGACTGGCAAAATGTACAAATCGTGAGCCCTGCTTAAAAGGAAATGTCGAATAAATGAGTTTAGCTTCCCAAACAAAAGATGGTATGTTATATGTATTCATAACTTCAACGTAAACTTAGCGACAGATGAAGGAGAACCACAGATTATATTCCTGAAAGAAAACTAGATTAGGAATAGTATATACAAATGGAAATGCTCAAACTACAAGCTCAAAAAGTGTAATTGATGCGGTATTTCAATATATTTTAACGCCCTTGAGTTACAAGTATACACATATGTCACATTTTAGTAATCATGCCAATAATTTCACGTATTAAAAGAATAAAAATGAAAATTAATAAATCAATTATAAATCAGAAAAATGAATAAAATTAAATGAAATTTATGTTTAATTTCTAACCTAACACACATGTGTATGTATGTAACTGAATCGCCTAATAACAAGTCTACATATAAGTAGATTATCCTCACTTTCGAGCTTAACTCCCTAAACTCTAATTAGAAAAACAATTAGCCATACAAAATTCATCCCTCGTTATAAAATAATCTCAGATTAAACCGATAACTTTTCGGAGTCCAACCTAGTTTTTTCGATTACACATGCAAAGAAGAGGAGAAGTGTCAAATGTAAATGTAAACAAAAATGGACGCCAACAAGGAAAATAGGTTTGAAAAGATATTTTTAATAAAATATTAAGTTAAAATATGTTTAAATTGCTCAATATGTATAGGAGAAAAAGTGGTCACGGTGGCGAGAAGAAACTTAAATGTTCCTTGAGTTGTGAGAATAACAAGCAAAACAAATTTGACGAATAGTAATCTGATATTTGCCTGTGTAAACAAGGTGATTAACAAACGAGCTTCGATCGATATTATATTTATATGTAAACGTACTTTTATGCTTTGCCGTGCGCATATGTTTACACATCAAATTTCATGAGTACCTAGTACTCACGCCTTTTTTTATTCATTTTCATTTTTAATTCTTTTAATACATAAAATTATGGAAATGCCCGTTCAGGAGATATGGCCAATCAAAGAAATGATTATGTTAATTTTAAATTCGCGATTTTTCGCAAAGTAAGAGGATTATTGCAAAATAAAGTATAGGGAAACAAATATTACGAGGACCTCTACCAAAGTACGAACCTATCTTGGTTATCCGAAAGAAAAGGTTTTTAAGTGGCCCACTTGACGTATTTTGATGTAATTGGAATTTAAATTTTTTATTTTTTTTATTTTTTTATCAGTCACTGCTTTACTAAACAATTAATATCTCAGGCCCTATATCGAGACATCCTTTAAAAATTTGTCAGTTAAATATTTGATATCACATATATAGATTTTTAAAAACCTGCAAACATGTTTTTTAGCAACTTTCTAAATTGTTCATTAACAAACGTATGGAAAAGTGGATTTAAAAAAAATTAAAAATCTTTTATAAATCTCTTGACTCTTTGCCAATAAAAAAGTACTAATTGATTTTTTTGATACAACCAATATTTATCGAGTTATGATGTGATAATCAATGGCTTACGGCGAGACACCTAATATTTTTGTTGTTGTATAACTTTTGAAAAAAAAATGTTGTTGTTTATTTTTGCGTTTACAAATACTTTAGGACCTCCTGTGCAATATATCCGAAAATCGAGCAAAAGTAGTTTATCACCAATTGAAATAGTGTGGAATGCCTCATATTATATTTTTTTCCAACAGTATATAGTACGCAGACCCAATACAATACAATACAATAGTGCAATACTATACATTATAGTACGGTTGGCAACCTTAGTCACTCCCTTCTCTCGGCAAAAAAATAATAATAGAATGGCTTAGGTTTATATTATTTAAGAGTTATTGGGGTCGCTAAATTCGAGTCTGAAATCAAAATAACTAAAAACAAAATGGCCGATCGAATATGGCGCCTGAAATTAACATGTTCGCTACCAGGCGTCACATATATGTGTCAGCTGGATTTTCACGTGGGACCGCCGACACAAATGTGTGACGCCGGTCTAACTTATTTAAATTATACTTCCATTCACCGCCGTCTACGATAGCGGGTTGTTGGATACAGTATGGTTTATAGGAAGGTCTGGCACACGTTTGTGACAAGTGGTCTCGGGAGTACAGCTACCTGTAAAGTATGAGGTTATATTTTTTTAACGTGTACGTGTGAAAGTCTTTACCGACTTTAAGGGCCATTTTCACCATCTCTGGTTAACACTAATCCCCAGTTAAACATTGTTACCGACGGTACTGAATCCATTCATTTAACATTGGGTCGGTAACATCGGTAACAATGTTTAACTGGCGATTACTGTTAACCAGAGATGGTGAAAACGGCTCTAAGAGAGAAAATGTTAGCTTCATAGTGAAACAAATTCTCAGAGGATGGTAAGTAAATATATTTAGGCTTGTTTGAACATAATAAATTTGAGCATAAAGGCCAAGTATTGAGCCATGTTTATATAGACCAGCGTCACAAATATGTGTCAGGCTTAAAACAATTACTTTTATTATGAATTTGAGTTTTTGAGATACCCAATGACAATCAAAACCCACATCACTAGACAAAAACAAATAAAATTCTACCTGGTCTGTGATGACGCACTGCTTAAATACGCTTGGTAGCGAACGTGTTAATAGAAATGTGTTGAGTTTAAAAAATATTTAACAAATTCAAGTAAAATTTAGTTATATTTGGTTTTTTAAGTTTGTATTCAAAATTCTTAAAACAAATTCTACTGAATTATAATATAATCATGTTTGCGTGTATCTTACATGAAAATGGTTCAGAAAAATTTATTTAAAAAAATCATGTTCAGAAAAACTTTCAATATTGTATGGTACAAAATCGCGTCTTATACAAAAGGTCGGACACGGTCGGATGGAATATTGAGTATTATAGTTAAGAATACAATTATCTTGAAATAAACATAAATTTTTTATTGGTGAAACCTGGAGAAAACGACTCATGACATTTACTTTAAGATGTTTTCATTAAAAAATTCCCTTGAATATTTCCTTAAATATTATTCAGTTGAACAGATTAAACAAATTTTTAATCAAACCTTATATAGAACTGCCCTGTAGACGAAAACCCCATTTGACAAATTTAAAATCGAATGGCTTTTGGCATTCTTTTAAACTTAAGCATTACATTTTTACTTTTCAGAGCTCTGCGTCAACTAACACTTTCACACTGATCAGACAGGGTCCTGTCTTGGATATATTTCGATAGCTGAAACATCATTTTGGCCAACCTAAANACATAATAAATTTGAGCATAAAGGCCAAGTATTGAGCCATGTTTATATAGACCAGCGTCACAAATATGTGTCAGGCTTAAAACAATTACTTTTATTATGAATTTGAGTTTTTGAGATACCCAATGACAATCAAAACCCACATCACTAGACAAAAACAAATAAAATTCTACCTGGTCTGTGATGACGCACTGCTTAAATACGCTTGGTAGCGAACGTGTTAATAGAAATGTGTTGAGTTTAAAAAATATTTAACAAATTCAAGTAAAATTTAGTTATATTTGGTTTTTTAAGTTTGTATTCAAAATTCTTAAAACAAATTCTACTGAATTATAATATAATCATGTTTGCGTGTATCTTACATGAAAATGGTTCAGAAAAATTTATTTAAAAAAATCATGTTCAGAAAAACTTTCAATATTGTATGGTACAAAATCGCGTCTTATACAAAAGGTCGGACACGGTCGGATGGAATATTGAGTATTATAGTTAAGAATACAATTATCTTGAAATAAACATAAATTTTTTATTGGTGAAACCTGGAGAAAACGACTCATGACATTTACTTTAAGATGTTTTCATTAAAAAATTCCCTTGAATATTTCCTTAAATATTATTCAGTTGAACAGATTAAACAAATTTTTAATCAAACCTTATATAGAACTGCCCTGTAGACGAAAACCCCATTTGACAAATTTAAAATCGAATGGCTTTTGGCATTCTTTTAAACTTAAGCATTACATTTTTACTTTTCAGAGCTCTGCGTCAACTAACACTTTCACACTGATCAGACAGGGTCCTGTCTTGGATATATTTCGATAGCTGAAACATCATTTTGGCCAACCTAAAAGAATAAAACCCCAAAATCGATACTTTATTTTTGGATTTATGTGCACGAATTAAGGACCAAATATCACTGTGTGGCGTCGCTTTCCAACTTTGTTTGGGAAACAACAACACCACAGATTTTACGGTTAGAAAATGTCTCAAAATGTAGACGTCTACATTTTAAGACACAATTTGGAACGAACTGTGAACACCCCATATTTCGTCACTTTAAGCCAGACCTGGGCAGCCTCGGCAGAGCATTTTTGTAGTGTGCGTGCAATTGATGTCACTATGTGCGTGCGAACAAGTCCTGCAGTTTCATACAACACGATCTTATAGCCGTAGCAGTGATCGGACTTCTACCACATTGTGGTAGATCTACCACTTTTTTGACCATCTACCACATCTACCACTCAAGGTCTGAAATCTACCACATATTCGCGTTTCTGAGTAGTTTTATTTTTGGTCGACATAATTTTCTTAATTTTAAGAGCAAAAATTGTCCGACACTAAACACTATGTGGGTAACAAGAATGATATAATACAAGATTCTGGATACCCGGCGGCGATAAAATTTCTCAAGTAAAAGTAAGCAAAGCCGAATGGGAGGATAAAATAAACTGTAAAATAGTAAATTTTCTCAATAATAAATTTTTCGACAGGAAACCTGGTGTTATTGTGTTAAATTGCAAAAGATATGATTTATTAAAAGAATTAATAGTGAGAATGTTAAAAAACGGCGATTTTTATGAAAGTATTAGCAAATTTATGTGCATCTTAAGTTTCTGAGGCATTGTTTACTTTTACTTGAGAATTGTCAAAATCGGTAAATCCCAAGTAGCGGTTTTTGGAGCGTACCACATTTGTTCGCTACATCGTGATGTGATAAAAAGAAAAGCTGGAAGCACTCCGCAAGGTTGCAGTAATCTCTTGAAATATGTTCGAAAAATATATTGATATGGAAAAAACTGCTTTACACTGTCAAGGAAGAAAAATTGCCAAAACTTAATGCAATTTTTAGCAACTTCAAAATAAATATTTTTTAGAGTCAAATTACAAAGGTTGCAATTTAGGTAAAACCCTGCAGAGTTTTTTAATTTTTGCACAAAGTTTGATCCTAAACCTGAGATCTACCACATTTTTTTTTAAATACACCACATTTTTTTCCAGATTCTACCACACAGAATTTTTTTTAAGTCCGATCACTGAACCGAAGTGTTGTTTATTAATGCGAACGATAGTTCGGTGGTGATCGATACAACTAACTGATTGCTCGAATTAAATTATACGAACAGAAATATGGTGTCACTACTTTGACAACTATTTAAAAATATATCAAACTAATTAAATGCTTCGTGAAGTTAACTACGAATACCGGAACATAATTTCTTTGCCTATGGTTAGATGACGTTTGAATATAACCTCACTTTTGTGTGCGTGGTCGAAATAGAAAATAGACATTATATTCGTTTGCGCGGAACTCAACTGTAAAAAAGAAAAAATAAGAACGCAAGTTGTTCTTGTAAAACAAAAAATATTTCCTTAATTCACATATCCTCTTCTGTGTCAATCAATATGGGTTTACCGCTGCCCAACTGTTTTCTATTGGTTTCATAAAATTTTCCATATATTTCTTTACAAAATAAAATTTAAAATAAATGACTTGGAGTCGTTTTTTCTTTTCATATAGGTTTTTAATACGTAAATAACGTGTTTTTCGGTGTTAAGACTTTATATTCATCTCCTTCATAATTCATTCAAATTACAAAAATGCTCTGCCGAGGCTGCCCACCTCTGCAGTAGAGGGTTAAGTGTAAGGCCGGAATCGAACATGTTCGAAGGAAACAAGCAAACCAATCTACTTAGGAATGCGTACATACATTTCATTATTATATGGAAGACCAAAAAGTTTAAGAAAAAGTATTCAAATGTTTTTTTTAGTCATTTATTAGTCCACCTCTATAACAAACAAGGTCAGGTAAACAACTTGGTACAGAATAAGTGTAATTACAATGCATTTCTGCGGTTATTGAATCCCAATTTTCACGATAATGGGCTTCAGTACCGGAACAAAGTTAATTTGGCGAAATTTTTGCACTATCCACGTCGAGAGATCCTTGATGGGCAAGCTTCAAGGTTCCACCACTGGAAAACGGGCTCCCAATTTAACTCTGTTCCGGTACTGAAGCCCATTATCGTGGAAACTTGGGAGTCAAATACCCCAGAAATGCATTGTAATTACACTAATTCTGTGTGAAATTGTTTACCTGACATTATTTTTTAAAGAGGTGCTAATAAGTTACTAAGTAAAAAAACATAGAATTTTTTTTTTTAAACATAATTGTCAGGCGTGTTTGTTTACTCTTTTCTGTCTTATAAAATATGCGGGTGAATCAAAAAGTTTATTTAGGTATTTTTTGAAAGTAGTCTGGGAAGAACATAATTATTTTCCTAAAAACATCTCCTTAATTGTGTTGTACCTATTGAAATGGGATAAAGCGTACTTAATAAAAAAAGGTAAGAAATAAAATTAAAAAAATACAAGTTAATTAAAAATAGTGCATATAAAAAACTCTCAAAAAAATCAATTTTCATATAAAATTAATATTTCTTCAAATTTAAAAATATAACTTTGCACAAAGAGGAAGTTTATGTGGGTATTCAAAAATTAGCTCTATAGGCAGACATAACTTTGTCCACGTCAATGTTTGTTTAACCCTCTAGTAGACCAATTTTTTTATGAGTTGAAAAATTCAGGAATGGGTGATTTTAGCACGAGAAATCCGAAACTGATGTCCATTTCGATCTGTGACAGTAACTTTTTCCTACAGGGGAGAAAAACCAAGACGGTCTGGAGACGGGCTCGCCGATATACTTACACATATTTTCAGCTTTCTCTTACACAATGTTGACCTACGAACCGGCAATCCCGTCTGCTGACGGTCAAAAATGCAAACTTGGTTTTTGTATGTCGGCAAGCCGGTCTGTATACAGTCTGTGTTCGAAAGCAATTTTCTCCATTTCGAATGCTGACATAATTATAAAACTTATATTAAAATTCGGTGCTTTTAACAACGAAATCCAACANACGGTCAAAAATGCAAACTTGGTTTTTGTATGTCGGCAAGCCGGTCTGTATACAGTCTGTGTTCGAAAGCAATTTTCTCCATTTCGAATGCTGACATAATTATAAAACTTATATTAAAATTCGGTGCTTTTAACAACGAAATCCAACAAATTTTTTTATATCAAAAAATTGTTCAAAAGAAAAATTTCTTTAATTACGAAATTACTAAATAGCAAGAAATAATTAATTTTACCCGTGTTTTCAAAATCTGTAATTCAACTGCTGATTAAAATTAAACGGATTGACATAACGGATTAAAATTTACACCGCCGTAAAGGTACGATTTTTGTCTAAAGATCGTGCCTTACGAATATAAAAAAAATTATTATAGGTGCACTAAAAAGGTGTTTAGTTAACGACCGTCTGGAGGCGGTTCAGCCTACTAGAGGGTTAAAGGACTTTCATCCATTTAAATCGCAATGAATCACTGTCGACAGTAATTTAAAAGCATCCCTGCAAACTCCTTTTGTAAAGCATCCCTGTCTGCATTCGAACTCGTCACTGGATGCCTTCCAGTGTTGAGTAGGTATAAATGCAGCGATCGCATTTGAAACCGCTCTCTTTTCATTTTCGCAACATCATCACCTGGATGTCAGACAGCGAGGGAGCTTTGCCTAAAACAACAACTACGTGGGAATTCATCTTTTCTCTCTACAACAATCATATCGACGTGGGAAACTGCATATACGTAAAACCAATCAATTTTTCTTATATTTAAAATCAAACCTTTCTAAACATTTAAATGAAAGTAATTACTACGATACCTGAATTTAATGAAGTAGTGTTAACTTTAAACTGAATTAAAACTATCATTGTACGATTCATATTGAAAATCATTTGAATACAGTCCATTCGCTTTTTTATAATATTATTCGCTGTTCATTCATTCAGTATATAAGTTAAACTTTGTAATTACAAGTACATATTGAATTGAATTAAAGTACACTATAAAACCCAAAGCAAAGCACTACTCCATTTTTACATGGTCCTTGCGACCCGAATTTGTCAGCACGGAATACATCTATTCAATCTATGCAAGTTGGTAACGCGAAAATTCGGACATCACCAATTACGCTACGCAACACTAGACCGCAGCTGTCATTTTGCACATCATCTTTCTTTCTTTGTCGGCGACCAGCAGCAAATACCTAACAGCAGAAACAGCGAACAGCAAAAAATTTAAATTTCGTCTTGAGCTCGCTGCAACGAGGGAAATCATTTGTTCAGCAAAACGCAACCACAAAAAAGTTTAGTGCGAAGTTAAAGCCTGTATTTTTTAATAATCTGTTCGGAGGAACGAATAAATATTTGCAACAGGCGCACGCGAAAATTCTGTGCCCAACGCGGGACTACTTATATCGCAAGGAATCCTTCCTCAACAAGCGCCCATCCAAGCAATAGCGCTCACCGTGGGACTAAACTCCAGTATAGTCAATTGGAAATAATCAACGTGCGCACATCGCGGGAGCCTCCAATATTTGCAACCTGCGTACATACAGTATCGGTATGCGCACATCATCGGTGGAATCCTTTTACACAAACAAAATGAGAAGTATCAAGGAAAAATCGTAAGTCTGTGCATTCATATACATATATATTCGCATATATATTTTGTCAAATATACTTACGTACAAACTGTACAATCTGCATTAACCGTTACTCTAAAACGGTTCAAACATACATATGCATTCAATTCCATTTTCATTTCGCGCTTACTCTAAATATTTTGGCCCGTAGTCATAGTCAAAATAAAGTCGACTTTAAAGTTAGTTGCAGCTTTTTGACATAATTTTCAATGGGATATCTGTCAAAAAAGCTGCAACTAACTTTAAAGTCGACTTTATTTTGACTATGACTACGGGCCTTTGTATTAACCCTCCAAATATTTGTGCCTATGTTTCTTCGCTACACGCGCCGGCAGCTATAGCAATTACCGCGTATCAGTTTTTCGCTTTGTGTGTTGCACATACACACGTACATACATACCTATTTACACTTGTATACTTCGGTTAAATAAAACGTTTGCGTCGGCGCTCAGCTGGACAGATTTTTCACTCGTTCCAGTTTCTTATTAGAATCTGTATGTATGTATCAATTTGCTCAGCAAAACGAAATTTAGTTAACGAGCAAAGTGCATGTACCCAGTAGGCATACGACAACGAATTTACTTCGAACGATTTATAAATAGTATTTATTACTACGTTTATACGCATGCATAAGTCGCTTTAATTCATTTCGCCGCGATTCAAAACATATGTATAAACTGAATTTCAATTCGCTTTGAAAGAGCGAAGTGTTTTGGTTCACACTCCATTTCAAATCGGTAGTTTATTTTTCCAGACAGTTAGAAAGAGTGTATAAACACCGCTCTCACTCAAAGCGAATTGAAGGTTAGGCGTTTCCGCTCAAATTCCAAATAATCGCATCAGTATTTAAAAGCTGATTAATAATAATCGTTCTTTTTCTTTGCCACGATTTTATAATGCCGAATAAAACTAGATTTTTATCACTTTCCATTATGTTAACTTATAAAATGTCGAATGAAAACAGCTGATTTTGTTTGCTTTTGAAGACGGTTACTTTGATGCCGATATAAAGCCGTAAGTGTAAACACTAGAGCGAAATGTGTACGGTGTCAATGCGCTTTCAATTAAGTCGATTATTCAGTGCGTATAAACGTAGTATATGTAAAAAGTGATTAAAATTTTCGGTTTTCATCCCCTATCTGAAGCGAACTGACTAAGTTTTAGTAGCCTAAAATAAACGGCTTGTACCGGTTTGCATAAAATTTAATCAATAGTTGGGGTGCGTATATTTGTAGTACATACAAACACTTGTATATGTACATCAGTGAAGTTTAGTTTGGGTTGGCGTTCAACCAAACAGTTTTTTTCACTTGTTCCAGTCTTCTTATTAGAATTTGTATGCATGTATATATCAAGTTGCTAAGCAAAACGGAGTTTAGCTAACGCTAATAGTGTGTTTACCTAGTAGCAAACAGCAACGGATTTTCCCAGTAGGAAAAAAATAGTACATCCTGATTTACTCCGTACGATATTAGTCAATACTATTATATATAGTCAATACTATTAAGGTGCATAAAATTTTCGGTTTTTATCCCAAATCTAAATCGAATTTAATACTTTTCGTTAACCTCAAATATACTTTGGATTTATTCAGCACTTGTTTCTGCTAAGAGCAAATTTAATTATCATACAAAATAACAATTATTTCTAAACGAAGCTTTTCCAATTGTGATATACATATCACCGGTAGATAAGACGTCTGGTACTAAGTTTCATTCAATAATTTTTGTTAAATTTTTTGGCGGGTAAGCAAAGGAAATTTTTTTCCAAAATCTTCCAAGGCAAAAACTGCACTATAAAATTCACCCGTCTCTGCTAATTACCTATTATCGCAATTGCATTGGCCTACAAAGTCTTTGTGCTTGGGTGAAACCTCTTATCACTTGAGGCCATTCTTTTCGTGCTCTTGCTGTGGACCCACATTTAAGGGCATAACTTGTTTTTTCTATTCCCAACATTAAAAGTTCATTCTTATTCAAACATGCCAGTCGCTTCCGCATTAATGGCGAAGTTCATCTTCGATTCCAACAATGTAGTGAATTTCTGCTCGCACTTCGACAAAGAAGATTCGGAAGAACAGACTGATTCTGTACTCGAAGTCAAAATGCAAGACCTCCAGTCTCGCTGGGAAATGCCGAGACTTTCATATGAAAAAGTCTGTATCGCCGATGACAGTTCGATTTCTTCCGAATTCAAGGAAGAAGCGCACACTAAATTTCAATTGTGCACGGACGGTTATTATATATGCAAGTCTCATATCTTAGACCAAATGAAGGTTTTCCAGGGCAGCTCAAGTGACACCCATGGCACATCCCGCCAATCTACTTCTTTCATCGATAATTCGATGCCTTGTATAAAGGTACCCCGTGCGACACCCCCACATTTTATGGTAGCTATGAGGATTGGCCATCCTTTCGGGATATGTTCACGGCCGTATACCTTAACCATCCCAAGCTCACACCTGCGCAAAAACTATACGACTTGCGAAATAAAACACGGGGGAAAGCGGGTGCCATTGCCAAACACTTCAAATTGTGTGATGAAAATTTTACTCTCGCCTGGGAAGCTCTAAGGGCCCGATTCGAAAACAAAAGAATTTTGATAGATAAGCAGCTGAAAATCCTTTTCAACATTTCTTCGATTTCATCCGAAAATAGCGAAGGGATTCAGAAAGTCCAAAATACGATCAATGATTGCATTTCGTGTCTAAATTCTCAAGGAGTTTCTACAGCCGACTGGGATCCTATACTTATATATATTTGATCGACCAAACTCCCAGAGGAAACTCTTTCTCTATGGGAGCAGTCGCTTAAATCCAGAAAGGACTTACCCAAATGGTCCCAGATGGATGAGTTTCCAGTTTTACCAGTAGGTATGAAGTGGTAGAACGTCTGCACGATTACAAGGCCACGAAATCCCGTAGTTCACTCCCACACAAAACGCCTCAAAAGGTTCAATCGTACCATTCCAATGAACACCTCTCGTTCACATGCAAGCTATGCAAAAAAACCCATGCCCTGAAATTTTCCCCTGAATTTAAAAAACTTAAAGTTTCCGAACGCACCAGGTTTGCGGAGCAAAATAAGTATTGTACCAATTGTTTAGCGTACAATCATACTCTGGCAGATTGCCAAAGTTCGTTGAGATGTCTACATTGTAAAAGATCCCACCACACAATGTTACATCCACATCAATCTAATCCTAAGCCAGACTCCAAGGCACCAGGCAGGAATCCATCTACCACATCATCCACAAATGCAACCCCCTTGTTGCACACCCAAACTGCTGAACTCTCAAGTAAGTCCAGGCATTCAATGTTCGACATTACTGAAGGCAATTCCGAGGAGTCCCCTACGTCCTCAGCTGACAGTAATCCCCATATCCAAGTGAACTTCTCTACCAACCATGAGAGCAAGCTACTTCCAACAGCATTAGTTCACATTGATCAGTTGGGCACCCTCTTTTCCCTACGCGTGCTTATTGATCAAGGCTCGCAAAAAACATTCATTTCTGAGAAAGTACAAAAACGGTTACAACTACCTACACAAAGAGAAAACTTTTCAGTAACCGGAATGGGTGGCAAGATAGTGGAAAATTCCAACCGTGTCTGCCACATTACCCTTGTTTCAAAACGATTCAACATTCGCCTCAACTCCCGAGCGATTGTTTTTCAAAAACTAACAAGTTTTCTTCCAAAATTGGACATTCCAAAACCGAATCTCGTAGAAATCAAGGATGTAGACCTTGAAAATCCATATTTTTACACTCCCGGTCCAATCGATATGGTAATAGGTAAAGACCTAATACCAGAAATACTCCTTCAAGGCATCAAGCATCAGGTCCTGGGAAGCCTTCTCGCGCAAAATACAATTTTCGGCTGGTATTTGAGTGGCCCGTTAAAACCGAATCCATGTTTCGCTTATCATACGCACGTGGTATCAGACCCAAACGAAAATATTGATTCCCAACTTAAACGTTTCTGGGAGTTAGAAGAGTTATCAGAGCCGCATCCACCTTCCGCTGAATACATATTTTGCGAAAAATTCCTATCAGGATACAACTTATCGACAGAGCGATGGACGCTACGTAGTCCGGCTGCCATTTAAGTCCGATTTCCCCTCCAATCTCACTCTGGGTCCATCTCGGGCTCAAGCAATGAAGCAGGCGATTAGAATGGAGCATACGCTCAGTAAAAACCCGAGTCTAAAGGACGAATATCATCTCGACCACATGAAAGTCATCACTCCCAATGAAATTGTTCAAAATGGAAAGTTCTTTTCATACTATCTACCCCACCACTCAGTAGTTAAACCAGACAGTAAATCCACAAAAGTCCGTGTGGTATTTAATGCCTCAAAACCAACAGCATCTGGTACGTCTCTTAACAACATACTTCACATTGGACCTACTCTACAATCAGACCTCATGTTTGTCATTCTAAATTGGCGTCTATATAAATATGTCTTTAATGGTGATATACAAAAAATGTATAGTCAAATTCTCTTGCACGAAGACGATCAACATTACCAGCGAATTCTCCTCCGCAAAAAAAATGAAACCACGTTAACCGATTTTGCACTCAAGACCGTTACCTTTGGAGTCAATTGCGCTCCTTATTTAGCTATTCGGACTTTGCACCAGTTGGCAAATGACTCAAAAGATACTACTCCCTTGGCCAATCGAATCCTAACAAAAGAAACTTATGTCGATGGCATATTGTCAGGTGGTCACGATCTCCCGTCTTGCGTAGAAGCACAATTTCAATTAATTAATTGTTTACTTTCTGCTGGTTTTCCGTTAAAGAAAATTACAGCTAATCATTCAGAACTGCTCAATCATATCCCAACCGAAGATTTGCTCGATTCGGACTTCCTTAAACTTGATTGTTCCAGTTCGACCAAAACACTCGGCATCCGTTGGAATGCATTAAATGACTCGTTCTCGTATTCCATCGTGTCAATGAAACCACCTACAAGTGCTACAAAAAGACACATTTTGTCCTCTGTGTCCAAACTTTTCGACCCCGCAGGGTGGCTTGCGCCCATAATCATACAAGCGAAAATATTGTTGCAACAAATATGGCTTGATGGGTCGGAATGGGATAAATGCGTTAAACCTCTTGCACTCCAAAAGTGGGTCCAATGGTTGTCCGACTCACCCATTGTCGAAACCATTCAAATACCAAGATGGACTGAATTTTCTCCAAATCGTAAAGTCCAAATTCACGGTTTCTGTGATGCTTCTGAGAAGGCATATTGCGCAACAATCTATCTCCGGACCCATTCAAATAATGCAGTTTCGTCATATCTTCTATTCTCCAAAACCAAAGTCGCCCCTTTGCAAACAGTGAGTCTTCCACGCTTAGAGCTGTGTGGTGCAGTCCTGCTCTCTAAGTGTATCAAAAATGTTCTCATTCAGCTTCCTCTTAGAGATACAGAGATCTGTCTGTGGTCTGATTCATCAATCGTGCTATCGTGGCTCGAGAAACCACCTTGTACGTGGAAAGTTTACGTTGCCAACCGCACATCGCAGATAATCCAAAATGTTGGAAATATTAAATGGCGTCACGTATCTAGCAACCATAATCCTGCAGATTTAGGCCACAGAGGCTGTAAGCCACAAGATTTAATCCACCACTCATTATGGTGGCACGGACCAGACTGGCTCCTCAAATACCCTAATCAATGGCCAACATCACTTCTACAAAATGTCTCTCCAGTCGAGGAACGCAAAGTCGAGGCTCTTAATACAATGGAAAACGAACCCGATATTTTAAACCGGTTCTCATCATGGTCGAAAGCGTTGCGGGTGATCTCGTACATGTTTCGATCGAATCAGACCAATGCAATCTACTCGAACTATTACTTACGAGTCTGTGGTTCTCACTCAACAAGAAATTCATTGGGTCAAAACACACTTAATTAAATTATCTCAAGAAAGGTATTACCCAACTGAGTACCCAAAACTTTTAAGCCAGCAACCAATATCCAAAAAGAGATCGCTTCTGACATTAAATCCCTTTATCGATCTCCATGGACTTCTACGGGTAAATGGTCGTTTAGCGAACTCCGGACTCTCGTACAATGAGAGGCACCCTATTATTCTTCCCGAATCATCACGATTCTGTTATTTATATCTTACATTTTTGCTTAAGCTCTTGTTGCATGCTGAGCATCAACTCATGGTCAGAACTGCAAGACAAGAGTTTTTCATCCCCCGACTTAAATCTAAAGTCAAATTCTGCATACGAAACTGCAAAACCTGCACCATTTTTAAGCAAAGTACCCGTTCACAGATTATGGCAGCTCTACCACCAGAGCGTTCCAACTTCTCTCTACCCTTCACCACGTCGGAAGACGTGGTCTCCCCCAGCGTATTTTTTCCGATAATGGAAAGAATTTTGTCGGCGCAAATCGAGCTTTCCAAAAAGATTTCACACGTTTCTTTCAAGAATCGTCAGATGACATTCGGTCCAAGTACACCTTACATGGCTTCGAATGGCAGTTTTTGCCACCCAACGCTCCTCACATGGGCGACCTTTGGGAAGCAGCTGTAAAGAGTTTCAAGCTCCACTTTAAACGGATTGCTGGAAGTCACCATTTTACTTTTGAAGAGCTCGCTACCTTACTCGCTCGCATCGAAGCGGTACTAAACTCACGACCGCTTTCCCCCATATCAGATAATCCCCAAGAATTACTAGCCCTAACTCCTGGGCATTTCTTGCGGGGTGCGTCCCTCCTGGCCACTCCAGAACCGCAGCTGGATAATCTGTCTCTGCAGAACAGATGGGAGAAGCTCTAACTATTACACCACCAGCTTAGCCAACGGTGGAAGGACAAGGTACTCGTCCTCATCGGAGGTATAAATGGAAGTTTCTTCAGCAAAATCTATCCGTCAGCGACTTCGTCGTTATTAAAAATGAGGCACTCCCGCCCAATGAATGGCACTTAGGCCGTATTGAAAAGGTGTATCATGGGTCGGACGATTTGGTACGCATTGCAGATGTCAGAACACAACACGGAACCTTCACTCGACCGATTGTCAAATTGTGCCCTATCCCAATATGCCCTGATCTTCTCGATTACACTTTTAAAACCAACATTCCAACTGTTTGACAATCTGTATTTTTTACAGTAGTGATAAGCTATCCCAACCTTACTAAACCAAATAACATTTGCAGAGACTTTACATCGCGTCGCCAACGCAAGGATCCGTCGGTTCAGCTATGCTTGGTATGCTAGCGTTTTCACCCACTTCAATTCTGCAAGGTGTTCTTGGTTATGGACTTGGACGCGCGCATCGAGACTGTTAGTCAATTCGAGTATTGTTTTAATTGCTTGGCACGTACGCACTCGAGTGTGCGACACTGTGGCTCTGCGGATACTTGTAAGAAATGCCACGCATTTCATCATACGCTACTCCACCGACCGAAGCCAGGAGACAAAAAGCCATTTAAGAAGTCTTCGCGACGAGCACCCAGGTACAAGACCGAGAAAACTCTTAAAACACTTGATGCGGCAATCAAAGCATTGCAGCGGTTGCGTGTTGATCTTGCACAAGTGCAAGGGGCGCGCTATGTTTAAAGGACTTGCATCCATTTAAATCGCAATGAATCACTATCGACAGTAATTGAAAAGCATCCCTTCAAACTCCTTTTGTAAAGCATCCCTGTCTGCATTCGAACTCGCCACTGGATGCCTTCCAGTGTTGAGTAGGTATAAATGCAGCGATCGCATTTGAAACCGTTCTCTTTTCATTTTCGCAACATCATCACCTGTATGTCAGACAGCGAGGGAGCTTTGCCTAAAACAACAACTACGTGGGAATTCATCTTTTCTCTCTACAACAATCATATCGACGTGGGAAACTGCATATACGTAAAACCAATCAATTTTTCTTATATTTAAAATCAAACCTTTCTAAACATTTAAATGAAAGTAATTACTACGATACCTGAATTTAATGAAGTAGTGTTAACTTTAAACTGAATTAAAACTATCATTGTACGATTCATATTGAAAATCATTTGAATACAGTCCATTCGCTTTTTTATAATATTATTCGCTGTTCATTCATTCAGTATATAAGCTAAACTTTGTAATTACAAGTACATATTGAATTGAATTAAAGTACACTATAAAACCCAAAGCAAAACACTACTCCATTTTTACAATGTTATTAGGGTAGCATTTTATAATTAGTAAGTCCTTGAGATGAGAATCAGTCAAGGAGTTTCTGTATTTACTCTTAATTATTTTCATGCAAGTATATGTTGTACCAAACATCGAATATAATTTTAAAACGGTTTTTTTTATAATCGTAGTGCTTTATTTGTCTCCAAAACTCCATCCCTGTTGCAACAGTAAGAGAAAAGTCAGAACGCATCTTTATCAGTTCTTCCTGAATTTCCGTTTGATAGTTGTCAATTGCGCATTGCAGAGGATTTTTAAACAAATTTCCGTCATCCCTTGTCAAATTTGGTTTGGAGACAAACCGGTTCCGGCGTTGTGCCATCTTCAGTGTCATTTTTCGTTCTGCATAATTTTTGTTGGTTGCTCGTATTTATACTCCTTGTTAACTACCTCTTTCTTTTGTTAGGTACGTCTTTTTAGTTTTGCAGTGTTTGCGGTACTCAATAGGTAGATGAATTGTTTTGGCTCGTTTTTGACGGCAGGTAGAAGTCCGTGATTTTTACCCCCTTTGTTTTTGCAGTCGGTGTATTCCCTTCCATATCTGTCCTTAATATTTTCTTGTTGTCATTCTTCTTCTTGTACAGTAGTTTTAGAGGTTCAAACAGTACGTCCGATGCAGTATTTATTTGCTCATTTATTATTTGTCCTTTGAAGGTCTTCTGTTTATATATTTCCATATTTTCTAATATATTCAATCTTTGTCCTTTATGTTGTACACGGAGAAGTTCTGTTGTTTGTCCAATCTTCATTGGTGTGCATTTATTTTTGATCATGTGATTCGCGAAATTCGATTCTATTGCAGCCTCTGGTTTTCGTTTTTTCTTATTATAATCCCTTATGTGTTCTCGATACCTTGTTCTTATATTTCGCCCAGTTTGTCCTATGTAACTGTGTCGGCACTCACAGGTTAACTTGTAAACACCCTGTTTATCTAGCGGGTCTTCCTCGCTTATTTTCTCTTTCAATATATTTCCCACTGTGTTCCTTGTTTTAAATGATGTCTGAATGTCGTACTTATGAAAGAATTTGGCAAGTTTGTAAGACCAACAAAAATTATGCAGAACGAAAAATGACACTGAAGATGGCACAACGCCGAAACCGGTTTGTCTCCAAACCAAATTTGACAAGGGATGACGGAAATTCGTTCCATAATACATCATACACCCACCCTGTCGGAAACAACAACAACCAAAAAGGAGATTTTTAAACAGTTCAATAAGTGGTCTGATATTCTCTACATCGGAAAATCGTTTAGTATATTCGTCTCTCAATGTCTGAAAACAAACTCCGAACTGTTGTAGATTTTCGATGTTTCCATACTCTTCAAAAATTTCTTTGGTTTTCGGTAAATTTGAAAGATTTCCCTCTGCGAATTGTGACTGAAGAGTGGACAGTCTTCTTTTGAATATAGCAAATCGCAAATTATTTTATTTTTACCTTGCAAAGCCACAGTGAACAAGTTTATGTGTTTTGTATAATCACAAAGGAGCGCTAGTGAAAACAGAAAGTCAGGATTTATTAAAGCTGCAATCAGATCTTTTGCAGAGGCTGAGTTGTCAAATTCTAAAAATGACTTTATTTGAGAGCGCAGCTCAAACAATCTCTCCAGACTCCTACCACAACTAAGCCATCTTATTTCTGTATATAACAATAAATCTCCATAATCAGCGTCAATTTGCTCTAAAAACAATTTAAGTTTCCTATGCTGTAATGAATTGTGCCCACCTGTTATTTTATTAATTATTTGTATTGCAGTTTTCATAGCATCCACTAGTTTAAGGCCCCTTGCAAATAGTGCTTGCTGGTGAATAACGCAGTGAAGAGCAGGAACATTTATGTTATTCATTGTCAAAAAACCTACAAACCCCTTCCGTTTACCTGCCATTACAGGAGCACCATCTGTACCAACGCAAGATAATTTCTGTTTATCAGCGAAGGAAAAGAGACTGCTATGCACTTTTGCTTATATTTTTTCACCTATAACATTGCTATGAAAAGATTCCAAACTGAAAACTGATTCCAAGGTACTGAAATTATTGTCAACTGTTCTTATACATATAATAAGTTGCGATATATCAGTAACATCAGTACTTTCATCTAAGCATATTGACAAAATATTCGCAATCTTTAATGGATTTTTTTAATTCATTTTGAATACATTTGCTTATTAATTCACTTCGGCGAGTTAGAGTTCTATGGGATAGACATGTCTTATCAATTAGGTTAGCAGAATCTTTTCCTATCTCCCCATAACACCGTAAAACGGAAATAGCGAGTTCCTTAAAAAAAAGTCCATCTGAGAATGGTCGACATTGCGTTGCCAAAGCCAAGGCAACAACAAAGGATGCTCTATCCGTTGCATTCTGAACAAAATCAGGTGTTAGTTCTACCTTTCGTTTGGCTGGGCTGCAACATGATACTTCATCATTGCGTTTCTCATTAAGAGCAGCTTTCAATTTTTCTACAAACTTTACCCTCTCTTCCCCATGTATTTGTCATAATCCTCTTGACGCGATATGTAGTGGCGTTGCAAATTATGTTTTTTTTTAAATAACATGACGTGAGCATAACATACATTCTGCGTCATTGGTTGTATTCGCTGAAAAAAACTCCAACTCCCATTTTGGTTGAGACATTTTACCAAATTTAAATAAATAGTAAAATGAAGCGCAGCGCATAAATACTGTCTAATATTACATTTACATTGGACCAAAATGCGTGATTTGAAATCAGTCATTTGAAGGTGTTTACACTGCTTGATCCGCATTTGCTTTGACTTCTCATCAAATGAAAAGGGAAGACAAAAACAAAATGTATGTAAACAAACACTACATTTATTATATTGTTAACGCTTTTTGGACACAAAAAGGCAATTATTCTTTGATTAAACTAAAAATGTGTAAAGCTCTTGTATAAATTAACAATTTTTACACACAAATTTCAAAGATTTATTTATTTCGTTGTGTTTGTTTTGTGTTTGAAAAATTCCAAATGTCAAAGACAAACCAAAGCTTTTGTGGAACTTTTGTTTCTGAGTGCGTTCAATAAAATAGTACGGCAATTGGAACGCATTTGTTTCGTGATTTTGTGTAAATGCGTCGAAATGCGTCATTCTGGAAATGTGAATTTGTATGGAGAAATGCGTGATTTGGCCTCGCATTTGAGGTTTCTCGCCCAAATGACGCATTTGGGCTCAATGTAAATGTAATATAATCGAATGCTGATTGTAGACTGAAGTAGTAAATATAATTAAGGTAATCACAAATAATCACCAAATTAAATCAATTATTTTTTCCGAATATTTTTGATTATTTTTTTTTTATGAAAAATAATCATGATTATTTTTTTTATTATATCTAATTATAATGGACTGCTAATTTCTTAGTTATAAACACTAATTGAATTAATCATTACGATTACCGAACCGATGAAATCGTTTTGATTAGCAGCCCTATTCTAATAAAACCTCACAACTGAGTTGTGAGCAAAATTTTGTGAGATTTCATGTGAGGTATATTTATGTGAGGTTATTCTTGCCCACACCTCATAAGAAAAAGCTCAACCAAATCACCACACGAGGTGAAAAGCATTTTGCTGTCTAACAGCTGTTTCGTAAATAAAATAAATACAAAAGATGGATGCTGAACAACAGGAAAAGTAAATATTTTTTTGCAATTTATTTATTTATTTGATAATCACTGACTTTATTTATTTCCTAGGCGAATTCAAAAAGGAATAAAGCAGGAGTAGCTCCAGTACTTCACACAGTTTGCAATCCACAACTTGGTGCAAAAGTATGTATGGAAATTAAATCCTATGCCTGCTCTAACTCTTCCGAAACTGCCGAAAAAACATGCAATAACTCTGCCAATAACACAGACACTGATAGCGAACGAAAATTAACAAAACATTTGCTCAATAAAAATCGGCTGTTTTTCTCTTGTGAGGGTCTCATTCGTACATCATAAATTTGCTCACAATTGTGAGCGTATGAGCTTTCGAATTTACGCCAGCATAAGGATAACCTCACAATAGTCAGAAACCTCACAATAGTGAGTGTGGTGATTTTTGTGAGGGCAACAGAATAGGGCTGTAGTATTCGTAAGCCAAAGTTAACAGGGCTGATTAAAATCGTGTCGGTCGTTAAGGAGGAATTCACTCAGAAACACACGTACCGAAAAATTATATACTACATATGTATTTACTAATAGGTAAAAGTTTCAATAGTTTTGGAAGGCACCACGCCCCCTTTTCCAATAGCCCCCACTTAGTGATGTTCCGATACGAGTACAAGTGAGTAAATACTCGAGTACCTTTACCAATTACCGAGTATTTTTTGTACTTCGATACATGTGACCAAGTACTTGGTGGGTATCGAGTACATTGTGCAAGTATTTACTCGGTCGACAAAATTAATGCACCTCTAGTCAAAATTAGTAAAGTTGCCACAAGTTGGATATATGAAGTTTGACACGTAAAATTGTGTTCGCTTTCTAGGATGTATCCTTGCCGCATCCCATGTGTTGATGCTTTACGCAAGAAAAATTGGCATGGAGCAGTGCAATAATTACATTTTCTTCTTTCTCCTCTTCTTAGAAACTAACGGTTCTTGTATTTCACAATTTCGCCATTTTTGTAATAAGTTCGGCGTGTACAAGTAAACAAGTTAACTAAACTTTTACATTGAAAAAAAAAGCCACCAATATCAAAAACTAGCAGAGCACCCGACGTCGTTCGGGGTAAACAAATCAAAATATAAAACAGTAATACAAATATTCAGTTCAGCATAAATTAAAGGAGACAAACTATTTTCTTTGTTTACAGTAAGGCATACTTATGAGCTATACTTTTAGCTTTATCGTGCTTTAACTAATATATCACTAATAATCATCACTTGTACTACAAATCTTGTTCCATTATTATTATTAGGTGGATTAAGGTAACGATCAAATTTTTAAATTAAAATTATTCTACTACGGTACATTCTGTTTAGCTGCCTATTCGAGTAGCTGTTTTATGTATAGCTGCACTTTTCTGGTATAATGCTTAATTCGGAAGGAGTTTTATTTATTAAGAATGAACCTTTTTCGTTTAAAAGCATCGCGGGATTAAAAAACGATTTAATTTCAAAATAATCTAAAGACGGTAAGGTTTAAAAAAACACACACACAGTTTTAAATATCCAAGTTATCAAATAGATTAATACATATATGTATATCCCCCTTTTACTAACTCAGTTATATATACTTTACTCTGAACACCTCCCATAGATACCTATGTCTGAATACCAAATTTCAAGTTCATGTGACTTATGGTTCTCAATTTATGGCTGAATACAAATTTCACGCCTACGGGATGTCCCACGCCCCCTTTTATAAACTCATTCATATACACCTTACTATAAGCACCTACCATAGATATGTCTGCATACCAAATTTGAATTTCATGTGACTTATGGTTTTGAAGTTATAGCTGAAAAAATTTCCACGACTAAGGGATTTGCCACGCCATCTTTTACAAACTCATTTATGTTTATATTTTTATAAGCACCTACCATGGCTATACCTGCATACCAAATTTCAAGTTCATGGGACTAATGGTCCCGAAGTTATGGCTGATAAAAAATTCCACGCCTATGGGATGTGCCACACCCCTTTCTCAACCTCATTTATATATACCCTCATATAAGCACCTACCATTGATATGTCTGCATACCAAATATCAAGTTCGTGTGACTTGTGGTTCCGAAGTTATAGCTGATAAAAAATTCCACGCCTATGGGATGAGCCACACCCCCTTTCTCAACCTCATTTATATATGCCCTCGTACAAGCACCTACCATTGATAGGTCTGCATACCAAATTTCAAGCTCGTGTGGCTTGTGGTTCCGAAGTTATAGCTGATACAAAATTCCACGCCCCCTTTTACAAACTCGGTTATGCATACCCTCGTATAAGCACCTACCATTGATATGTCTGCATACCAAACTTCAAGTTAGGTGGGATCATGGTTCCGAAGTTATAGCTGATAAAATATTCCACGCCTATGGGGTGTGCCACGCCTCCTTTTACAAACTCGTTTTTATATACCCTCCTATAAGCACCTACCATTGATATGTCTGCATACCAAATTTCAAGTTCGAGTGATTTGTGGTTCCGAAGTTATAGCTGATAAAAAATTCCAAGTCTATGGGATATGCTACGCCCCCTTTTACAAACTTGTTTATATATACCCTCGTATAAGCACCTACCATTGATATGTCTGCATACCAAATTTCAAGTTCGTGTGACTTATGGTTCCGAAGTTATAGCTGATAAAAAATTCCACGCCTATGGGATGAGCCACACCCCCTTTCTCAACCTCATTTATATATGCCCTCGTACAAGCACCTACCATTGATAGGTCTGCATACCAAATTTCAAGCTCGTGTGGCTTGTGGTTCCGAAGTTATAGCTGATACAAAATTCCACGCCCCCTTTTACAAACTCGGTTATGCATACCCTCGTATAAGCACCTACCATTGATATGTCTGCATACCAAATTTCAAGTTCGTGTGACTTATGGTTCCGAAGTTATAGCTGATACAAAATTCCACGCCCCCTTTTACAAACTCGGTTATGCATACCCTCGTATAAGCACCTACCATTGATATGTCTGCATACCAAATTTCAAGTTCGTGTGACTTATGGTTCCGAAGTTATAGCTGATACAAAATTCCACGCCCCCTTTTACAAACTCGGTTATGCATACCCTCGTATAAGCACCTACCATTGATATGTCTGCATACCAAACTTCAAGTTAGGTGGGATCATGGTTCCGAAGTTATAGCTGATAAAATATTCCACGCCTATGGGGTGTGCCACGCCTCCTTTTACAAACTCGTTTTTATATACCCTCCTATAAGCACCTACCATTGATATGTCTGCATACCAAATTTCAAGTTCGAGTGATTTGTGGTTCCGAAGTTATAGCTGATAAAAAATTCCAAGTCTATGGGATATGCTACGCCCCCTTTTACAAACTTGTTTATATATACCCTCGTATAAGCACCTACCATTGATATGTCTGCATACCAAATTTCAAGTTCGAGTGATTTGTGGTTCCGAAGTTATAGCTGATAAAAAATTCCAAGTCTATGGGATATGCTACGCCCCCTTTTACAAACTTGTTTATATATACCCTCGTATAAGCACCTACCATTGATATGTCTGCATACCAAATTTCAAGTTCGAGTGATTTGTGGTTCCGAAGTTATAGCTGATAAAAAATTCCACGCATATGGGGTGTGCCACGCCCCCCTTTACAAACTCGGTATACATTCTCTCCTATAAGCACCTACCATTGATATGTCTGCATACCAAATTTCAAGTTCGTGGGACTTACGGTTCCGAAGATATAGCTGATGAAAAATTCCACGGGTTTGGGATGTGCCACGCCCCCTTCTACAAACTAATTTACATATACCCTCCTATAAGCACCTACCATTGGTATGTCTGCATACCAAATTTCAAATTCGTGTGACCTATGGTTCCGAAGTTATAGCTGATAAAAAAAAACACGCTTATGGCATGATTATACATTCCCTCCTATAAGCACCTACCATTGATATATCTGTATACGAAATTCTAATTTCGTGAGACTTATGGTTCCGAAGTTATAGCTGATAAAAAATTCCGCGCCTATGGGATGTGGCACGCCCCCTTTTACAAACACGTTTATATATACCCTCGTATAAGCACCTACCATTGACGTGTCTGCATACCAAGTTTCAAGTTCGTGAGACTTATGGTTCCGAAGTTATACCTGATAAAAAATTCCGCGCCTATGGCATGTCCCACGCCCCCTTTTACAAACACGTTTATATATACTGTACCGTCGTACAGGTATCGTAATTTTATACGCTTTTAATTTTTGCCGGCCACTTAATATCGCCACAACTGTAGGTTTTTGACTGCTCTCTTCTGTTTTTTTTTCTCATATTCTCCCTTGGTTCATCTTTATACGTAATTGTGAGTGACTATAATTAGGTGATTATAAACTTAATTAAAACCACTTTTCAAAAGATAAAAAGAAAATACCTAAATTTTCGTCTGATTACCGGAGGTGTATCTTAGACTGTTATTTACCTTTATTTTCCGCAAAAATATTACCACATTTTCGAGTTGTGTTACTTTATTTTTTTTATGGTATACCATAAACTCCTAGCTCTGATCTAAAAAAAAAGTAGTAAAATAGACAGGGATGATCAAGAAAGCACTTTTTGATCACGAGAAAGAGGTGTTAACATTTCCGTTTTACGAGGATCGCTCTTTTGGATTGAAGCCAGCGAGAGGTGCAGACATGTGCACAAAATTATCTACTTATTTTAAACTATAAGAAGAAAAGTAAATTCGGTTCGAAGTAAATTAATTTCGCGTTAAGTAGCGATATCATAAATTTTCGGCGCCATCCTCAAGATCCATTGCAACAGAGGCATTTAGGCAAAACTAATGCCTTCCCCCAACTAAGTTGCAAGTTATATGCGGATAAGAGACTGCAGTAACACGCGGAACAATCACAAAAAAATGTCAAACCTAAATTCGGATTATAAGCTACAATCAACCGGCAGGAAACAACAAAGGCGATATATTTTATTTTTCATCAATTGTGGCCTAAACTCTCATAAAAAAATAATTTTGTTTCCTTAAAACTAGTTAAAATTAACCCCTAAAAGAAATACCTTAAAATCTAAGATCGCAGATAGTATCACATTTCTAAGTTTATTCAGATTTTGAGTTATACAGAAAAGTGTATATTTGTTCATGTGTATACTCATACTTTTCACTTTTCTTTAAATTCATATTCTAAAAGCATGGAAAAATGCATTAAATGCAGTGGAGGCTAATGATCATTAGCACAACATCAGCTACGCTCGGTTTCAATTATTTCACGTTAGCTTAGGCAGTGGCTCTCTTCATTTTTCTGCCACTACCGAAATTTCAAGAGAAGCGGATGAGTAGCTTGAGTAAGAAATAACTGAGTGAGGGCATATATTAGAGGAGTTTGACAAGTCGACGGCAACATCTACATACTAGTACAGTTTATTCCCGCAGTCACGATTATTACCTTTATTATTGTAAAAAAAAAAAAAAAAAAAAAAAACTTGTGAATTTTGACTTCTGAATGTAGTTTAATTGGTTCCTTTTTTTTATTTTGAGAAGTTAAAAGAAGTGTTTAAAAGTAATTAAGGTAGAAAAAAAGGCGAAGAAAAGGTAGAGGAAAAGGAAAGTATGTTAACACGGTAAAGAATAGGAAAAGATAAAATGATCAACGAAAAGTAAGTGCGAAAGGAAAAATTTAGAAGCTAATAAAATAATCCTTGGTGAAAAATTTAATTAAGAATTTTAAGCAAGAAAATCCCAACAACAGAAACAACAGCATGCAGCGACTCAACGAAGGCCTTCGGAGCAGCGTATATGTATGTATGTAAGTACAATAAAGCTAATTTGTTAACATATTTTCCTCTTAATTTCGCCTCCTTATATACGTAGACGAATGTGTATATACTGAAACCATACTTTTTTGTGTCCGTATATATGGAGTACATAAGAGATTCTTTTCGGAATCTTCTACGTATATACTTATTTTGGGTTACAAAACCCTAATAGTTAGTTATGATGTTAATTATGAACATACAGGGTAATTCCAACTAGCATTATATCCCGTAGGAATTTCCACTGCAACTATAATTAAGTAGTTAAATAGTATTGATTCGCTTGTTGATCATATAAATAAAACTTGTATTAAATATTTTGAATTTTTAAAAGGTTGTTTAAAGAGGAGACGAATTGTTGTATATTTAAAATAAGCCACTTATTGTTTTTTTCTTTTAAAATCATTAAGCTTAAATCTAAACCTATTATGAATGTAGAACTTGAAATTGTAATAAAAAAATGATTATAGAGCTTTAAACTTAACAAAAGTGGTCTGAAATCGGAAGTATTGTTGGCGGGTAAAATGGGGTTTCCGTAACAGCTAGGAACCCAATGGTAGGGTGGGCTCGGAGCAGCTCAAACAGCATGAGTGGCTGCTAAGCATTTATTGGGTTGGCAGGTCTCAAAGTTAAAAGGAGATTTAGGAGGCACGAACAGACAGTGCTTCGGTTCACTGGTTTCTTTTCGATTTTTTTTCTTGTGTGCAAATTTTCATATCTCGCGTGTTCTTTTGAATGTCCCTTTTGTCCGGTTTACTCCTGAGGGTCATGAACAGCCGAAACCCCCCCTATGACTGAAGCAGCCGGAATGCTAGTGCACACAAATGGCTTTTAGGAGGTATGGGGAACCGGAAGCTTCCTAAGGATTCTGTATGCGTTGGGTGGCAGCGGAGTTCAAAAGAACATAACAGATAATTGGCGCCCAACGTGGGGCCCGCGAAAGGGTAGTTTTGTAGGTACCTAAATTGTAAGTTCGTGGACTTCACTATTTGGATTCATCTTCGGAATCTGTTTATCGTCCGTCTGGTTGAGGAAAGTGACAAAAAAAAAAAAAAAAAAAAAAAAAGTTTTGGAATTTAGTTTTGTGGTTTCATACCGGCATAACTTACCAGATTTTAGTAAAGTTGCTATTTCATTCATTCTTCGAGGGTTATTTCTTTCCGTTAAGCTTAGGAACTCGGAATGTATAATTTGGAATCTTAGCTAGCTACAGCTAAATGCTAGGCAGTTTACCATTAAGCAGTTCGGGGTTTCAGTTGGCCTTCATAAATACTTTACTACACCGGCTACCTGTTAATAATTAGGAATGTTGAGTTGATATGGCTAAATGCTTGTCAGTCAAACCGGATATTTGTAGGAAGTTCGTATTTGTGTAGTTTTCTTCTCGATTCTATTCAAATCGTTAAACTGTTTCACTTCAGGTTTGTTTAAAGGTTTCTTATTTTTGTTTTGAATGTTGAAGGGATTTTCTTTGTTGAGCTTATTTTGATCAAACCCAAACATTTCATCGCCAAAATATCCCTATTCTTTGTGCCGGAAACCAAATAAATGCTATAAAGTTTTACCGCCAACAAGTACAGAAGAAAGTAAGACCACACAAGCAACACCTTATTATCGAACTTTATCATCGCTTGTGATTAATTGACTATCGTGTACCGTTTTTATCTTTAGTCTTTTCTGGGTAGCCCATAATTAATTTTTCGTTTGACACGAAGTCGAAGTTATAGAATTTATTCATCGAGTTATCGATACAAGTCGATTGTAAAATTTTTTTTTATAGTCTCAAAATTATTCGAATATCCCAACTCTGTGTTAGTGGATCGACATCCGCAAGTACTCAGTTGATTGACTTTCTGAACGACGAACAGTTTTGTGTGCCGAGTTTTATATCGGTCCTATCTTCATTGGGTTACCGTTCTTATTTCCATTGATTTACCCTTCTGTTTTGTTTTTGTTTCGATCGTTAATAATGTCCATAAGACACAGTAACGAGAATTTACCGCCTCAGGTCAGCGTGTGCGTTATATGCCGGGAAAATTTTAGCGAAAACGATGAAATCCTAAAAACGGTATGTTCGCACAAATTCCACCGACATTGTTTGCTGAATTGGTTAAAACGCAATCCCTCCTGTCCTCAGTGCCGTACTGCTTGCAGTAGCCGAGATTTTTTAGCTGGTACGGGGGCACGTTCACGGGCAAAACAAACGGCTACAAGTGCTAACTCAGGCGGTAATAATCCAAATTAAGATTCGACCAGGCAAACTAAGAAGGAGCCATGGGCTTACCGATAAATACTGATCGCAACAACCTTGTCAATGTAAACCTGACGAGTGAGGAAGCGCGTATCAACACGCTAGTTAACGCTGTGATTTCTGCTCGTCAGGCCTCTATCTTTGACGGACTCGAAACACGAGTTACACAGTTGCTCGAACAGCAAATTGAGGGGGCATTAACTAACTTACTAAGCCGAGTCAATTTAAATGGAGCTCCACCGGTAGCCTCCAATAACAGCAATAATCAAAACCAAAATATTTCCCAACAAAATCCCCATATATCTACTCCTGTTTTACCCCGCGAAATGCCCTATTTCGAAAATTAATCGAGTCATGACCAGTTTAATCGACAACTAGACCAATTTCGCTTCAGTAACGTGTGGTCAAGCTTTAACAGTGCCAAAGCCGCTAGGTTAATCGCAATCTGGGACATCAAATTTGATGGGTCTCGCAATCTCACGGTAGATAGTTTCATTTATCGTATCGAGTCGCAGGTTGTAGATACCCTAAATGGCAATTTCAACTTGCTATGCGAGAACGTTCAGTGTTTGTTCTCAAAAGAAGCCAAGGACTGGTACTGGCGTTATCGACGCACCGTTGAGCGGGTAACATGGCCTTCGCTGTGCCAGGCCCTACGTATGCACTTTGAAGTGCACAAGACTGACACTGAAATAAAAGATAATCTGCGTGCTCGTAAGCAAGGTGCAACCGAGTCTTTCGACGAGTACCGTAACTCCCTTTTAAAAATCGCGGAGAGTTTGCGTTCGCCGTTACCGGAAACACAATTAATAGAAATTATGCAAAGAAATTTGCGTCCGCGAGTACGGCAGCAACTCTTATACGTGCCAATAAACTCGTTAGCAGAGCTCCGCAGACTGTGTTTAAAAGGCGAGAGTCTGTTTAAAGAGATTTCTAGTAGCCAACAACATTTACCTCGAAGACAGATTAGTGAAGTTGAGGAAGATTTAAAGTTTGAGCCCGGGTTACTTAGCGCAGAAGTAGAAGCGATTGCTCAGCGAGCAAAAACCCCTAAAATTATTTGCTGGAATTGTGGAAAGGAAGGCCATGCGTTTTATGATTGTCTAGAAGATAGGCACATTTTTTTTTATGGATGCGGAGCACCCGAAGTCTATAAGCCAAAATGTCCCAAATGTAGTCCGGGAAACGGGAAACCGAGCGAGGTTTCGAAAGCGATACCTCACCACGACCAAGTGATGTAAAATTTATCATCCGCCCTGATGTACAAGCTAATATTCAACCAAAGTTGGCCGAAATAATACCATACGAAGTTCGTATGCAGAAATATAAAAATATAAATCAAGGCCAAGATTTTTTATAATCAAGTTGAATCGCCTGTTCTAAAAAGCCGTTCGTCTAATCGGATGAAAACCTTCTGGAAAAATATCAAGCTCCAACGCCGTAATATAGGTTGCATTATTTCCTCCATTCAAAATAAAGGTGCAGATTTGAGACCATATGTGAAAATATCTATTCTCGACAGAACTATCTTAGCGCTTCTTGATAGTGGTGCACAGGTATCCTGCATAGGTAGCACGCTAGCCAAAGAAGTTTCAAACAGTAAGAAACTTAAGCAGCACCAAACGTCCGTCTGTACTGCTGACGGTAGACAGCAGATTGTTTTTGGTATGATCACTTTACCGGTGACCTACAAAGAGAAGATTGAAGCGATAAACTTTTTCGTTATACCTTGCATGTCACAAGATGTCATTTTGGGAATCGATTTTTGGAGTAAACTTCAAATTGCGCCTCACATAATTTCTCAAATTGATAGTGGAGATTTTAATGAAATTTCTGAAGATGAGAACCAACTTCGGTTATCTTGTGACCAGCAACTACAGCTAAATTTGATAAAATCGAGATTCCCTAATTGTGAGAAGGAGGGTTTAGGAAAAACTTTTTTAATAGAACATGTGATTGAATTAGAGCCCAATGTCCGTCCGATTAAACAGCGCTATTTCCTCATTTCGCCAGCTATTGAAAAGATTGTTCATAGTGAAATCGATGAAATGATCAAGTTGGGTGTGATAGAAGAATCCCCCAACAGTCCTTGGTCTAGTCCGGTAGTATTAGTTAGAAAGTCCGACAAAGTCCGTCTGTGTCTAGATTCACGGAAAATTAATAGTGTTACCGTCAAGGATGCGTATCCGTTACCGCATATAGAGGGAATTCTGAGTAGGTTACCGAAAGCAGAATTCATCAGCTCCCTCGATCTTCGCCGTGCATTTTGGCAAATTCCCCTTGCTGAGAATTCACGGGATTACACCTGCTTCACCGTCCCCAATCGTCCGTTATACCGCTATTGTGTCATGCCTTTTGGCCTCTGCAACGCCCCACAAGCACTATGTCGCTTGATGGATCGCGTCATTCCTCCCCAGCTTAAAAACCAAGTTTTTGTATACCTCGATGATCTCCTGATCATGTCCCAAGATTTCAAAACTCATATGTCCGTTCTGGCTGAAGTCGCTGTTCAATTAAGGAAAGCCGGTTTAACAATAAATGTTTCCAAAAGCAAGTTCTGCATTAAGGAAGTTAAATATCTTGGCTGTGTTGTTGGTAATGGAACATTGCGCACAGACCCGGATAAAGTTTCATCTGTTATCAACTATCCGGTGCCTACCAACGTGAAGCAACTGCGAAGATTCCTTCGAATGGCTGGTTGGTACCGCCGATTTATCGACAATTTTGCTACGATAACAACTCCCCTATCAGACCTACTTAAGAAAAGTAAAAGTTTTGCGTGGAACTCAAAAGCTCAAGAAGCATTCGATACTTTAAAAGATAGATTATGTTCCGCACCAGTGTTGGCAAATCCAAACTACCGAAAACCTTTTATAATACAGTGCGATGCCAGCAGGTTAGGTGTTGGTGCAGTTCTCTCACAGAAGAATGAAGATGGTGTTGAAACTCCGATTGCTTATTTTTCCCAAAAGATTAACAAAGCGCAAAGTAATTACTCTGTAACCGAGCTTGAATGTCTCGCTGCCATGCTTAGCTTGAAAAAGTTCCGTGCGTATGTCGAAGGGCAAGAATTTAAAATTGTTACTGACCACGCTAGTCTACAATGGTTGATGCGGCAACCCGACCTTTCCGGTAGGTTAGCACGATGGTCATTAAAACTTCAAGGATTTAAATTCACTATAGAACATAGGAAAGCTACACAGAATATTGTCCCTGATAGTCTATCTAGGCAGAATTTTGAAGATAAAGGTAATGAAATTGGCGAAGTTGTTGATTGCGATGTTCGTCCTCTTGTAGATTTAAACTCGCCAGAATTCAAATCGGAAGATTACGAAAAGTTAAAGTCACACATACGTAATAATTTTTCTCGTTTACCCGATTTGCAAGTTTTGAATGAACATGTATATAAGCGAACAGAATTTTCTGATGGCGATGCTGGAAATGAACAATTTCATTGGAAACTGTGGATCCCGAAGGAGTTGGTAGCACAGGTCATTGATAATGCTCACACACCCCCAAATAAAATAATAAAATACAAATAAAATAAAAGACACTGCAACGCATACGCAAAAATCCTTTTTGGCCCAATATGACAGTCGATGTGAAAAATTTTGTTTCGAAATGTGAAGTATGCCACAAAAGCAAAGCGCCAAACATAACTCTGCGTCCACCAATGTCTGCCCAGTATACTGTGCAAAGGCCATTTCAAAAACTGTACGTTGACCTACTCGGTCCGTATCCTAGGTCTAGACGCGGACATATAGGGATTTTGATAGTGTTGGATCACCTTACGAAGTACCCACTTCTAAAGCCAATTAAGAATTTTCATGCATCGGGCATATGCGATTACTTACAGGAAAATGTTTTCAATTTATTTGGTACGCCAGAGATTGTTATGACTGATAATGGAAAACAGTTTAAGTCGACACAATTCAACAACCTTTTAAGCCAACGTGGAATTCGCCACGTTTACACAGCGTTGTATAGCCCGCAGGCGAATGCCAGCGAAAGGGTCAACCGTTCTATCATAACCGGGATCCGCTCCTATATACAAAAAGACCAAAGTTTTTGGGACAGGCATCTCTCAGAAATAGGCGAGGCTCTTAGGAGTTCATATCACCAAACCATAGCTTGTACTCCGTATTACGCACTTTTCGGGCAGCAAATGTTGACTCACGCTAAAGATTATGAGCTCCTACGTAAACTCGAAGATTTGGACAGTAATGTGCTCGAAAAATCGGATAGATTGAAACTAGTAAGAGACGCGATAGTTAAAAATATCCAAGCAGCCTTTGAGGCTTCAGCGAAAAGATATAACTTACGTAGTAGTACAAAAACGTACAAAATAGGAGATATAGTGTTCAGAAGGAATTTTGTTCAAAGCGATGCAAGTAAAAGGTTCAATGCAAAATTCGCTCCTAAGTTTGTCAAAGCAAAAGTCATTGGGACCAAAGGCAATTGTATGTACTTCCTTGAGGATGTAGAAACCAAAAGAAGGGAGTATTATCACCAAAAAGATATTCGCAACAGTAGCGAATAACTGCGACAACCGCACCAACACTTTTGGAGGGAGGGTGTGTACCGTCGTACAGGTATCGTAATTTTATACGCTTTTAATTTTTGCCGGCCACTTAATATCGCCACAACTGTAGGTTTTTGACTGCTCTCTTCTGTTTTTTTTCTCATATTCTTCCTTGGTTCATCTTTATACGTAATTGTGAGTGACTATAATTAGGTGATTATAAACTTAATTAAAACCACTTTTCAAAAGATAAAAAGAAAATACCTAAATTTTCGTCTGATTACCGGAGGTGTATCTTAGACTGTTATTTACCTTTATTTTCCGCAAAAATATTACCACATTTTCGAGTTGTGTTACTTTATTTTTTTTATGGTATACCATAAAAAAAAAAGTAGTAAAATAGACAGGGATGATCAAGAAAGCACTTTTTGATCACGAGAAAGAGGTGTTAACATTTCCGTTTTACGAGGATCGCTCTTTTGGATTGAAGCCAGCGAGAGGTGCAGACATGTGCACAAAATTATCTACTTATTTTAAACTATAAGAAGAAAAGTAAATTCGGTTCGAAGTAAATTAATTTCGCGTTAAGTAGCGATATCATAAATTTTCGGCGCCATCCTCAAGATCCATTGCAACAGAGGCATTTAGGCAAAAGTAATGCCTTCCCCCAACTAAGTTGCAAGTTATATGCGGATAAGAGACTGCAGTAACACGCGGAACAATCACTAAAAAATTTCAACCCTAAATTCGGATTATAAGCTACAATCAACCGGCAGGCAACAACAAAGGCGATATATTTTATTTTTCATCAATTGTGGCCTAAACTCTCATAAAAAAATAATTTTGTTTCCTTAAAACTAGTTAAAATTAACCCCTAAAAGAAATACCTTAAAATCTAAGATCGCAGATAGTATCACATTTCTAAGTTTATTCAGATTTTGAGTTATACAGAAAAGTGTATATTTGTTCATGTGTATACTCATACTTTTCACTTTTCTTTAAATTCATATTCTAAAAGCATGGAAAAATGCATTAAATGCAGTGGAGGCTAATGATCATTAGCACAACATCAGCTACGCTCGGTTTCAATTATTTCACGTTAGCTTAGGCAGTGGCTCTCTTCATTTTTCTGCCACTACCGAAATTTCAAGAGAAGCGGATGAGTAGCTTGAGTAAGAAATAACTGAGTGAGGGCATATATTAGAGGAGTTTGACAAGTCGACGGCAACATCTACATACTAGTACAGTTTATTCCCGCAGTCACGATTATTACCTTTATTATTGTATAAAAAAAAAAAAAAAAAACTTGTGAATTTTGACTTCTGAATGTAGTTTAATTGGTTTCCTTTTTTTTATTTTGAGAAGTTAAAAGAAGTGTTTAAAAGTAATTAAGGTAGAAAAAAAGGCGAAGAAAAGGTAGAGGAAAAGGAAAGTATGTTAACACGGTAAAGAATAGGAAAAGATAAAATGATCAACGAAAAGTAAGTGCGAAAGGAAAAATTTAGAAGCTAACAAAATAATCCTTGGTGAAAAATTTAATTAAGAATTTTAAGCAAGAAAATCCCAACAACAGAAACAACAGCATGCAGCGACTCAACGAAGGCCTTCGGAGCAGCGTATATGTATGTATGTAAGTACAATAAAGCTAATTTGTTAACATATTTTCCTCTTAATTTCGCCTCCTTATATACGTAGACGAATGTGTATATACTGAAACCATACTTTTTTGTGTCCGTATATATTTAGTACATAAGAGATTCTTTTCGGAATCTTCTACGTATATACTTATTTTGGGTTACAAAAACCTAATAGTTAGTTATGATGTTAATTATGAACATACATGGTAATTCCAACTAGCATTATATCCCGTAGGAATTTCCACTGCAACTATAATTAAGTAGTTAAATAGTATTGATTCGCTTGTTGATCATATAAATAAAACTTGTATTAAATATTTTGAATTTTTAGAAGGTTGTTTAAAGAGGAGACGAATTGTTGTATATTTAAAATAAGCCACTTATTGTGTTTTTCTTTTAAAATCATTAAGCTTAAATCTAAACCTATTATGAATGTAGAACTTGAAATTGTAATAAAAAAATGATTATAGAGCTTTAAACTTAACAAAAGTGGTCTGAAATCGGAAGTATTGTTGGCGGGTAAAATGGGGTTTCCGTAACAGCTAGGAACCCAATGGTAGGGTGGGCTCGGAGCAGCTCAAACAGCATGAGTGGCTGCTAAGCATTTATTGGGTTGGCAGGTCTCAAAGTTAAAAGGAGATTTAGGAGGCACGAACAGACAGTGCTTCGGTTCACTGGTTTCTTTTCGATTTTTTTTCTTGTGTGCAAATTTTCATATCTCGCGTGTTCTTTTGAATGTCCCTTTTGTCCGGTTTACTCCTGAGGGTCATGAACAGCCGAAACCCCCCCTATGACTGAAGCAGCCGGAATGCTAGTGCACACAAATGGCTTTTAGGAGGTATGGGGAACCGGAAGCTTCCTAAGGATTCTGTATGCGTTGGGTGGCAGCGGAGTTCAAAAGAGCATAACAATACATTCGTATAAGCACCTACCATTGATATGTCTGCATACCAAATTTCAAGTTCGTGTGACTTATGGTTCCGAAGTTATAGCTGATACAAAATTCCTCGCCTATGGGATGTGCCACACCCCCCTTTTACAAACTCGTTTATACCAGCGTTTGAAATTGCTTTCATTTTTACCTTCCTTTTATTAGCTCGTGATGTAACTATGTAATATTGATGCGCTTAAAAGATGCAGCGATTTCTATTCCCAAGTGACATACCTGATGACAGTACGAATGACAATTATAATAGGGAGGTTTTAGTTTTTAAACTATAATTTTATTCTTTTTCATTTGCTTTGACTTTGCTGTGGTTCTGAGAATTTTAAAAGCCAACAGCAAAGCGAAAGTAAAAACAAAAAAATTAAACTGTACTGTCGATTTGCTGCCAAGATAGTAGCAGCACGACAGTAAAGCGACAGCAGTACGAAGAAAAAATGCAATTCGAGTGTTGCTGTGCTGTGAAGACCTTCACAGCACGAACGCAAATCAACAGCAAGAGGAATTTCGACTGTTGCTGTGCTGTGAAGTCAGTGTTGCCGCCGCTCAAAGAACTTTCTAACCAAGATTAGACGAAAAAGTTACCAAATGTAAGGAAAAATAACCAACTTTTTTATTAGATTAGCAATTCAGAAAATCAATTTTTATTTGCATTTTTGAAAAGTAAATCCTTTTAAGGCTGTAATACGTGAATACATATTTTAGGAAATCAGTCTTCCCGTATTAGATGCATATGTATGAATGCTAATATCTTCGTAAACATTACCAGACTCTAAATGACATTTTTAAATAAGTACATAGGCACATAGTTTCCAACTTCTTTGTAAGAATCAGTGAAATACCTAATCAGCGTGAACAACCTCATTGTACATATTTAAGACTAGATCGCTCTCACCCGCTTCGCTGAGTGTATAAAATTTCTACGTGCTACATTAGGTGTAATTTATTTTGATTAAACTCAACATACATAAAATATGCGAAAATCAGGACACTTAAGTTTTTTTAAATATCTGCAAAATATTTTCAAACTAAAACTATCTTAAACCTCTCTCTTGTGATACTTTTTCATACTTATGTACATGTAGTTTAGAAATGTAGCCATTTAAAAATAACTTCGATTGATACCTACATTGTAATAATTCATGGAAATGATTGAGAATTTTTCATTTCACTTTTTAAACCGTTAATTCCTATAACTCAAGTTGAATTTGAATTTTTGAAAATGTGGGGTCTTTGCTATACATATGCTGATTGTAATAACTCATTAAACTTACGATATAATCGTATTAGAATTTAGATTTCAAACAGGGGGCAACCCTCTTCAAAAACTTCAGAAAACTACATGTTCAAGCCGAACATTTTCAATTTAAGCTTGACTCTTAAAGCAGGCGGCAACCCTCTTCGAAATATTTTACTACTAAAACCCTATTAAATCCCTCTTGTCTGACGTCCATATTCTGATACATATTCCAATTATCAAATATCCTTAATTCAAGAAGAAAAGCCTCTTGTCATCCTTTAATTTTGAAATAAATAATTCCCTTAACTCAAGTCGAATTTGATTTTTTAAACAGGTGGCAGCCCTACTCCATGAGTATGGAATTGATTTTATATACATATATGTACCTATACTAAGTTCCTGTACTCTATCAAAAATATTTTCTGAGATATGATATACGGTATGAAAATTCCGTTTTATGGGAGGTGCCACGCCCCTTCGTATAATCGAGATTAAGTCTATCCTATATTTTAAGTTGGGCTAATTGGCACCAGTGTACAAAATTTAATGGGAATCGGTTGAGTAGTTAAAGCGTGAAAGCGTAACAAATAAACAAACTCACTTCCGGATTTATAATATTAGTATGACTAAACAATTAAAAATTGGACTTATTAAACTATAACGTCGCTCAGAGCGAAATACCTCGTATTCATACGCCAAACGTAGTACCGCGTATACGATGGTAAATAAATTGTACAAAAGCGCAAAAAACCGATTTTTTTCAAAACTGTGGAATGGTATTTTCACTTAATCTACTTGCTATAAGATTATTATTATTAATCTTAACTTGAATTAATAAAGTAAACAGTAATGGAAAAAGAATAACCAAGTCCCTTTTTTATTGTACATACATGACGTGGTATTGGATTCCGCATATACGTGGTATTTATATATGTACTATCTAGGTATGTATTCCTTTGAAATAGTCTTTAGCCGACTATGTATATTATGTATTCTGTATATTAAAAAACAAAAACATATATATATAAGTAGTATTAATACATTCATTCCAAATATTCANAAGTAGTAATAATACATTCATTCCAAATATTCTTACTTGGTTTCACTGCTGGGGCTGCCACTGCTGTTGCTACTCTCCTCAACCTCGACAGGTGTAGCTGGCCTATGTCAATTAAAAACTACAGTAAATATCAAAAATAACCAAAACGGGAAAGATCTTAACAACTTCACAGGCAAGAAAAAAATAACCAAAATAGGTTAAAAGTTACAAAACGGCAACACTAGGTGAAGTTCTTCGCAGACTTTTGAACAGTTCTCAACGATTGCCATTTGTAAATATGTATGTATGTAAACATATACTCATGTCTTTCATCACACAAATACATATCGTCGTTTGAAGTAGGGTTGCCCAAATCAGCACATATGTGCGCGTGCAAAGCTTTGCTGAACGGTGCTGGTCAAGCGCGGAAGCAAAAAGTTATCGGAAGGGGAAAACGAAGTCAACAGAATAGTGAGATTGTATGTGTGACAGTGATGGAAAATGTGTGTGCATTGTTCCATTTTCGGCCCTTTCGGAAGCAGCCGGCATCGATTGTGCTAATCGATTGATTTTCGGCACTATTTTTGCGTAACTCAATGCAACTAATAAATATTTCTTTCGGATCCGCAATTACAAATATTTTTTTTACATTTAATCGTATGTGCTTAAACTGATAAATGATGTAAACATAGAAACGCAAGCAGAAGAATCTCGCTTCCACATTCTGCATATGCGCTTAACATTTTTGTTTAAACAAATTTGTCGAAATTCCATCTCTAAAGCAAATATTAAATATCATTTAATATATACTTTAGATTTAAATAATCATTTTTAGTGGTGGGCGAGTCCGAGATGTTTAAATTATCAAGATAGTACATTCAATTCTCGTAGATTTTTGAGAACTTTTTTCGTTGAAGGTGTTGCACTTTTTTCCATACTGAAATTTGTGTACATCATTTATCATTGTCTAAGAAAAACTATAAAATAAAGCTTAATTTAAAATATTTGAATAAAAAACAACAACGCTACACGCGCATTCACCCATATAACATACAATGCGAACGTTCGTTATATGGAAGAAAGTGCGCAACACCGCAAACAGAAAAATTCAAAATATCAATGGTATTTTCTAGACACTTCAAACTTGCACCTATTATACTAGAATTGTTAACCCAAAACATGTCTACAAATTCTGAACAAAAACTGTGAAAATTTGATGAAACTTTGTTGANCCCCGAATTGCTCAATTACTTCTATTTCTGCAGGATCGCCATTAGGTAAATTGCATTTCCAAAGATTTTTTCAAAATAAATAGCGATGAGGGATATTTCACCCGCCGGTGAAAAGAAATCGCAGTCACCATAACGCACATCACTAATATTACTGTTCACAATCACGTTTACATTCAAAATTACAATTTATAATTTCGTTTTGTAACAAATATGAAATATAGGTATATCCATTTACTTAAATGTAAACGGATTAAGAAAAAAAGTGCTAGAAGAGATTTGAGCGTTTGGTACAAAAAGTATTTTAGATGTTGAAATTGTACTTAAAATCGGCAAATTGTACTTTTGTACATTTTCAAATTAATTGTACTGAAAAAAGTACAATTTTACTTAAAATATCAACACTGTTTCACTGGCGCTGTACTTGCTGCAGCGATGCCAGATTTGAGCGTACCCAATTTTTTACCGATAATAACTCATGCGAGGGATTTGGGTATTGGGCATTTTACAACCCCATTAGGAAGTACACATATCTGTGTTCGTATAGAATAGTAGCTTATGTCGGAAGACTGGCTTTAGTATAATGAACCATTCGCAGCAAACGATTGCGAAAGACTCACTGGCGCCGAGTCGTTGAAGAACTCTTGGAAAATAAACGTAAAAGACGGTAATGTTAATGGCGATGCTAGCAAGTCAATATTCGTATAAAGTTTCATAAAAAAATTCCTTGTGGGTTAGAGAATATAGGAAATGGTACATTTTACTAAAGCCGGCCTCCCGACATAAGCTACTATTTCATACGAACACAAATATATTCGTCTACAAATAATGTTGATTATTTTAATTAAGTCCTAAGATAAGTTTGTGAATCTTATCAGTGTTCTATGTAAGAACCAAAAATCAATACCCTCGCCAATTAGAACTTTTGCTTTAAAAGAAAAATATACATAGCGCATTTACTCAATACTTGGTCTGGCATCACTGTTTGAGCATTGATGTGCTCAGCTCACTGTTGCCAAGGTCGTGCATTTTGCACTAAATTTAGTGCTTTTGGGAAACCAAAAAGCCAAAATAATTGGAATTCAATGCTTGGTGCGGTATTTAGTGATGCTTTTTTAATTTAAGCACACCGAATGCATAGGTACATATGTATGTATGTATACACTATACACTAATATTCTACATTAAGATAGAATTCATTTACTAAATAAAATGTGAGGAATAGGTAAATTAAATATGTTTTGCGTTCTTATAAATGTATTGAAATTAATTTATTAATAAAAACGTGAGGAAATGGATATGTATATACACTTGTTACTGGATCAAAAAAATTATTAAACATTATGATAAAAACTTGCCGCTTTTGTTTTGGAAAAATTGGCTTTTCTGGTGGCCTGATGCCACACTGGCTCAGTTGTCGCAAAAGTACACATACATACACGCATTTTTACTTGAAAATAAGTGTGTAGTGGTCAGTGTTGCCGCGGCGTCCCAGGAAAATGTATCATCGACCAAGCCAAAAATGTATCCAATTTTCTTTTTTTACGTATCCATCTCATAATTTGTAAGAAAACCAAACATTTTGAAGAAAAATACATAATTTAACCCATCCTAAGGACTTAGAATACGTGTATATATATTTTTATATTTCATAAAATCAAACATTTGTAATTTCAATTTATAAATTACATCTTTTATACATAAGTATTTTGCAAAGTAAGTAAAAAAATTGTAATTAATATGTTACATTTGTACCAGTACACTATAAAAAGTGTGTGTAAAACTACTACTGAAAAATATCTATTTTTCAACAGGAATCTGTATAAATATACATACGTATAAGATGTTCAGGATTCGATTTTGAGCTTGAGATCTTTAAAATATACACATAAATATACACACGAAATGTTTAAAGTTGCAAAAATTTTGAAACTAAAAATACATTTCCTACAAATAATAAACATTAGGGGCTTACATTTACTCTATTTTAAACATCTTATGTGTTATTTTGCGCTCTGCGACAAACTTGGTATGTTAAAGTAAACAGGCAGTGTTTAATTTTATTACACGGTGTGGAAATTTGCACACATTAAAAGAGGAAAATGGTTACCTTTCTTAATATGCGCAAACAAACAAAAAAAAATTAGAGTGTATTTAAAGTCTTTTCAGTAAAATTCACAAAAATTAACTTAAATAAATCAAATTTAGTTTTTAAACAGTGTATTTTAAACTACATTGAGATCTTCTTTCTTTTTATATTAACAAATGAATTTGTTTTTTGTTATTTTTTCGCCTTTTATCAATTATATTCAACAGCTTTTATTGAGCTAGAGGCCGTTTTTTAAAGAAAATTTATTGTGGAAAAGCAACAATAATTTGAAAAAATGGTAGAAGTGATAGCTATTTCGGAAATCACCACATTTCCTCATCAGACTTCTTTCAGTAGGATTCGAACCGACGATCCCACTGACTCAGCCAGTTGCCTATGCACCGTGCTAAGTACGCCTTGTAAATTATCGTTTGCTTTTTCCACTATTTTCATTTTTGTTATGCCAACACAATCAAGCGCAGCTCTATCGCTGCAATTCACTTGATCATGTGGTTGTTGGT
>NW_016158244.1:69404-72062 GCF_001687245.7 Rhagoletis zephyria | reverse complement strand
ACCGAATTTGTCAGTTGATCGTTAAAACGAAAATGGGATAATTTTAAAGGCACATTAGTAGCTATATCTACTTAATTTTTGTGAAACAAGGAAGGGTGCTTGGAGGAGATTCTTTTATTATTGAACGCGTCATAATATGGTATCAAAAATATTTGTTAGAAAAAAACTTATTCATTCCGAGATAATTCATTTATATGTAAAAAATATTTTTCCTATACAAAAGTATTCAATAGTAAAAAAATTCCAAATTGGGGACAATGCACCAAGCGGATAATAAATTACCAAATGAACCACCTATTGCAACTGTGAAAGTTATCAGCTGTTTCGAAGACTGCAAGTTTTTGCAAATTTTCCAAACTTCTCAGAGTTTTTGCTGTTGGATGATTTTCTGTGGAGAATACAAAAATGCTCCTACCAAATTTACCTATCAGAAAGTCAGAATGGCGTAAGTTGCACTTTTTTACTGGTTTTGCGTTCAATAACTTTTTCTGATATTTTAGTCTTCCCCTCAATTTTACTCGCTATGATTATTTTATTTTCTGGCTGCTAGTACTTACTGGAAAATTTTACGAAAAGACCTATATTCCCACGACAGCCGGTTCTACGTACCGGAATGACTCGGGTTTTACCCGACCAAGGGCTGTTGTTTCGGCGATCTAACCCCGTTTAGGTCGGCGAAATCCATTAAACGTTGCTCGATCCTAGGGCTAGACCTTCTCCGCACCCTTCTGCTCAGGGCTGGCATAGAGTCAAACCCAGGGCCAGAGATCTACACCTGCTGCGTATGCCAGAGACGACTGCATACAAACTCCACCTCGGTCAGGTGCAATGCCTGTGACGGGTGGAGTCACCTCCGCAACTGCTCGGGCCTACGTACGCACCGGCAATGGACCACGTCGTTCGTGGCCCCATGCTGGGCGAACCGGACCGCCTCCATTGCAAACCACCACCCGCCTGGGCAGCACACAATCAACACACCCGCACCCCAACACAACACAACAATAGACACACAAAGAAGCACAATAGCACCCACACACCGCCGCCGGCAACTCCTAGTCCCTCCGACAATCTGCTCTGTTTGTCAGTCCAGTGCTCAGGGCTTCGCAACACACGAGATTGGACGAGTGATTACGTGGGCCCCTGCTGTGCTGCCCCGTTGCATCCCTCCCCCGCGACGCCACCAACCACCACAGGGGGCCGGCAGGCAACACAATTCCTTAACACCACACATCACAATCGGTCTCCCAAGGCACACAAAGGTGCTACAATTTAACTGTAACGGGCTCCAGAGCAAGATCGAGGAGATAACTGTTTTTATGGGAAGGCATGGAATATTAATAGCTGCGGTCCAAGAGACGAAGTTGCACGGCAATTCAACCCTGTTGAATTGCGCCGGATACAACGTGCACCGTCGAGATCGCGAGCGAGATAATGTTGGGGGTTTAGCGTTCATCCCGCACCGTGCAGTATCGTCTCATTGAAGCAGACATCGACCGCAGGGATACCATCCTAGAATGTCAGGGTATTGCTATCCGGTCAGGCGATGTTGAGCTCGAAATATTTAACGTATACATACCCTCTGTCACCAGCTGCCCGGCAGGATATCACCCTGAAAGAGGTGCGCTACTCAGAGGTAAAACCCGTATGGTAGTTGGTGACTTTAACGCGCATCACGATCTCTGGCACTCAAGCATGTCAAATGATCGTAGGCAAATACATCTCGCTGAGCAGATAGGCGATTCGACATTCTGCACAATGAACGCCGACGCACCCACCAGGATTATGGGCAGCTGCTGCAGCTCGCCAGATCTAACAATTGTCAGCGCTGGTCTGATAAACAGCGTATCATGGCGACCTATGCTGACTCTAGCATCAGACCATCTGCCCATAGTCATCTCGATTGATAAACCTGCCGACTTTGCTTCCGTGGATCACCGGACTTATGTCAACTTTTCCAAAGCTGACTGGAAAGGCTTCACGAATGTTACTGAGGGCGCCTTCCCTGCTTTACCCATACCAACCGACGTTCATGTAGGTGAACGTAAGTTACACAGGGTTGTCACCGCTGCTGCAGCTCGCTTCATCCCAGCAGGATGTATTAAGGATCCACGTCCGAATTTTCCTGCCGAAGCGGCTGTTCTAGCTGATGAGCGCGACAACCTTCGTCGGGCCGATCCCGGAAATCCCCGTATTAGGGAACTCATTTCGGAGATTCGGCAACTTGTGAACATACATAAGCGCAAGAAATGGGAAGAGCATCTGAAGACCTGGAACTTCGCCTCTGGTGTGAGCAAGCTTTGGTCAACAGTGAGGTCGTTGTCCAACCCGACGAAGCGCGACGACAGAGTCGAGATAGACTTTGGTGACCACGCTTCGTCGGACCCGGAGAGATGCGCGAGCTATTTTAGCCGGCAGTTCATTCTGCATCCTCCGGTGGATAAAGCCAAACGTCGAGTGACCAGAAGGCTGCACAAAATGCCAAAACCTAGTGCGCCTCTTGTTTTCACCAGCGGTGAGGTAAGGGTAGCCATCGGGAAGGCGAAAGCCTCCAAAGCCATTGGACCCGACGGAATATGGACGTTGACGCTGAAAAATTTGGGTCCTGCGGGAGTTGCGTACCTAACGGAGGTCCTCAACCTGTCTATGGCCACTCTCGTC
>NW_016158244.1:66202-69394 GCF_001687245.7 Rhagoletis zephyria | reverse complement strand
TAATCTTCAGAGACAAAACCAGCAAGCCACGTAAAATTAAACAGGGGGTACCACAGGGTGGTGTCCTGTCCCCGCTACTGTTTAATTATTACATATCAAAGCTTCCTCAGCCACCAGAGGGTGTTAATATAGTCTCGTATGCTGACGATTGTTCGATAATGGTGTCTGCGAATGGAATTGATGACTTGTGCTCAAAAGTAAACGGTTACCTCTCCGAATTTTCTCGCTTCTCCACTGCAAGGAGCCTTGCGCTATCCCCTGCGAAATCCTCGGCAACCCTTTTCACCACCTGGACGAACTAGGTCAGACTGCCACTGGGTATTCACGTCGATGGCGTAACAATACCGACGGTGAATAACCCGAAAATCCTGGGAGTTACCTTCGACAGTCTGCTCTCCTTCTCGGCGCATACAACCGCAATTGTCAACAAAGTACAGAGCCGGAACAATGTCCTCAAGTCGCTGGCCGACAGCACTTGGGGCAAAGATAAAGGAACGTTGTTGGCAACATACAAGGCAATTGGCCGGCCGGTTCTAAACTAAGCAGCGCCCGTATGGTCGCCGGAGACTAGCAGGACGCAGTGGATGAAGCTGCAGACCTGCCAAAACACGGCATTACGAACTGCGACAGGATGCCTCCTGATGACGCCTCAACACCACCTTCATGACGAGGCCCAGATGCTCCCAGTAAAGGAGCATAACATAATGCTCTGCAAGCAGTTCCTCGCTGGGAGACATAGACGTGGCCATCCCAGCGGGCAACTGCTCGCGGAAGGGCCTTCGCCACGGCACGTCAGGAGGCATCTTAACGAACTGACAGACGAATTTTAGAGGTATATTAAACAACCTCTGGACCCGTCAACCTACCGACAGGCCCTGAACGACATTCACAGGGAATCAGTCTCAAGTTGTGTGAATGCCGTTCTAGGCATACAACCACCGGACGTGGACGGGACAGATCTTTGTCTGCCTCGGGAGACCCGCACTACAATAGCCCAACTTCGCTCTGGCTATTGCAGCTGGCTCTACAGCTACCTGAGCAGAATCAACGAGGATGTGCCCAACCAATGCCCGGCATGTGGAGAGTCACCACATGACTCCCGGCACCTCTTCACATGCCCTGTGAACCCCACTCAGCTAACGCCCCTGTCCCTATGGACAGCCCCTTTGGAAGTAGCACACTTCCTGCGCCTCCCCCTAGCTGAAATAGACGACAACGTTGATGGATGAACCGCCCCGAACGGGGCATAGTAGCCGCTACAACAACGAAAAGACCTATTACGACAGCAATTTTTTTTATTTATTTAAGTAAGAGTTTCGTTTTTTAATAAACACCACGTATTTAAATATGGTAGAAAAATATGACTATATTTTTATGCAAGTAAATAGAGTGTATTATTTCGACATAATTGTGCTGCAGTACCGTATCTTGACAAAAATGTTTCAAAAATGTCAATGTAGTACTAATGTACTTTTGGCTTCCAAAATGTACCAAAAAAGTACAATTGTACCATCAATTTCATCACTGGGCGTACTTAGCACGGTGCATAGGCAACTGGCTGAGTCAGTGGGATCGTCGGTTTGAATCCTACTGAAAGAAGTCTGATGAGCAAATATGGTGATTTCCGAAATAGCTATCACTTCTACCATTTTTTCAAATTATTGTTGCTTTTGCACAATAAAATTTCCTTAAAAAACGGCCTCGAGCTCAATAAAAACTGTTGAATATAATTGTTAAAAGGCCAAAAAATAACAAAAAACAAATAACTTAAGGACGAGCACACCTAAAAGTTAAACATTCTAAAAAATAGAATTATTAGCAAAAACCAACAATACCAACAACCACATGATCAAGTGAATTGCAGCGGAATAGCTGCGCTTGATTGTGTTGGCATAACAAAAATGAAAATAGTGGAAAAAAGCAAACGATAATTTACAAGGCGTACTTAGCACGGTGCATAGGCAACTGGCTGAGTCAGTGGGATCGTCGGTTCGAATCCTACTGAAAGAAGTCTGATGAGGAAATGTGGTGATTTCCGAAATAGCTATCACTTCTACCATTTTTTCAAATTATTGTTGCTTTTGCACAATAAAATTTCCCATTTAAAACGGCCTCGAGCTCAATATAAATTGTTGAATATAATTGTTATAAAGGCCAAAAAAATAACAAAAACAAATAACTTAAGGACGAGCACACCTAAAAGTTAAACATTCTAAAAATAGAATTATTAGCAAAAACCAACAATACCAACAACCACATGATCAAGTGAATTGCAGCGGAATAGCTGCGCTTGATTGTGTTGGCATAACAAAAATTAAAATAGTGGAAAAAAGCAAACGATAATTTACAAGGCGTACTTAGCACGATGCTTAGGCATCTGGCTGAGTCAGTGGGATCGTCGGTTCGAATCCTACTGAAAGAAGTCTGATGAGGAAATGTGGTGATTTCCGAAATAGCTATCACTTCTACCATTTTTTCAAATTATTGTTGCTTTTCCACAATAAATTTTCTTTAAAAAACGGCCTCGAGCTCAATAAAAACTGTTGAATATAATTAACAAATGAAGATATGTGTATGAAAGAGATATATTTAATTTATATATATATATTAAGATCTTGCTTAAAGCATTTTTTTACCCTACTAAACAATTGCGCCTATAAGCTTAAACTGACGGCAGCGTTGATCGGGATTATTTGGGACTTAATCCGGATCAACTGCATTTAATTCCCGAGTTGATCGGGATTACCTGGGACTTAATCCGGATTAACTGCAGTTAATTCCCGAGTTGATCCGGATCAAGGCTGCCGTCTGTTAAAGCTCTTATTACACTGCTTTGGTGAGATCTCTTCATATGTTCATTGCTTCATTCACAAAAAATAAAATGCTCTAATTTCACGCTTAAGTAGCGATTTTTATAACATTTAGAAAACGTAATGAAAATCTATTTTTGAACGAAAAAAACTTTATAGAAAATATAAAATTTTGGCCTATTTAAAATAGTATTCACATTTATACTGATAGGAAAAAATAAGTATCCCGCAAATATTCGTCTAAAAATGTATCCAATTGGATCTATTTAGATCCAAACGGCATCCCTGGTAGTGGTTAATATGTATACGATGCCATCTCCGTACAGCTCACTTCACCTCGCCAAGCACGCTCGCGTGCGCCAAGAATGATAGAATACAAGAT
>NW_016158244.1:32946-61257 GCF_001687245.7 Rhagoletis zephyria | reverse complement strand
ATCTTTCATTTGAATCAGTATTAAAAGCTCTATTGGCTCTATTGGCGAGTCTCTCCTGAGCCGTTTTTTCCATATCTTTGGCCTGTGCNTTTTTATAACATTTAGAAAACGTAATGAAAATCTATTTTTGAACGAAAAAAACTTTATAGAAAATATAAAATTTTGGCCTATTTAAAATAGTATTCACATTTATACTGATAGGAAAAAATAAGTATCCCGCAAATATTCGTCTAAAAATGTATCCAATTGGATCTATTTAGATCCAAACGGCATCCCTGGTAGTGGTTAATATGTATACGATGCCATCTCCGTACAGCTCACTTCACCTCGCCAAGCACGCTCGCGTGAGCCAAGAATGATAGAATACAAGATTGCGCCGATTGCAGCAGAATTCGTGAGAGTAATTTTAGCGTGACGTCATCGTAGAGTTGACAACTGAGAGCGGCGAGAATGAGGGCGACTAGTGATGTGCTGAATTGTCCCCAATACTCGGTACCCAATACTTAAAAAAGATTTCGGTATTTTTTACATTAAACCCTCGCCATTATATGCATTTCAGGTTTAGAAAAAACTTTCATTACTAATTTATATGATATCGGCTAAAACACTTGAACTTTTCGCCACAGAAAAATATTATTTTATCAGTTTTAACCTTAGTCGATCCAAGGTTCAAGAAAAATGTTTTGACGGATGAAGAAGCTTTTCAGGGGGGAGATCTAACCAGTTAGCGACAAGTTTCGGATCGATATCGTACTTGTTGGTGTAACAATATTTCATATTATAGGTCAACAAACCCGATACCGATTCGAAAATTGTCGCTAACTGGTTATAGAATCTGCCCCTAGGCCTGCAAAAATGATATCGCCCGATTCAGCTGGAACAAAAATGCTTCAAACAAGTGAGAGTTTCTCTGCGTTATGGCCTGGAACCGACATATATAAATCTTTCATTTGAATCAGTATTAAAAGCTCTATTGGCTCTATTGGCGAGTCTCTCCTGAGCCGTTTTTTCCATATCTTTGGCCTGTGCGCGCTTTTATTTGAAATCTAAATGTTTTGGTACCGAGTATCGAGAGTATTGGATACATTTTAAATCGTTACCGAATACCGATCAATACTTGAAAAAATTGACTGAGCACATCACTACTGCTAGCTTCTCTACTATGACGCCACCAAAACAGCTGATTCTGTCAAAATCACTGATAGCCGAGTAGCGGTATCGTCATCGGCGCCACCTCTGTATTCTCTCCACCGTGGCGTGCGCGCAGTTTGCCCGCGACGTCGACTGCGTGCATTGGCATTAGCTGCCAAAAATTAGATTTGATCACACAAGCTCTTGGCTCAATCCTTATTCATTCGTCCTGAAATATACTGGCCAGGTATGCGATTGCTTTATAAAAAAGAGAACCATTTTGAAATAGGAGTGCTTTTACTCCGTAGAAGGTAATTTACATAATTCACATACACGGTTTTGCATTATCTTGATACGAGGTTTTGCATTTTGTTGATACGCGGTTTTGTACTTTAAACGACGATATGTATGTATGTAGATATTAACTTGCAAAGCATCTAGTTAAATATACAAGCTAAGATAACTTTTCATATCGACTATTATTATTTAGGCGAAAATCACTTAAGCATATGAATGTATACAATTAGCTTAGCGATATATATTTCTGATATATTTCATTTCAAATTTGCTACCCCAATATCTTTATTATCAAAATATTTCCAAATGGCAGATTGGACCTACAGTAGGGAGCAGAAATGGGTACTTGGTGATTTTCGTTAAATATTTGCAAAGTTTTTAAAGTTTAATTTTTTTTTGTTATTTTTAAACGACTTTACAAAAAAGGAGGAGGCTATCAAATCGTCAGAATATTTTTTATTATTTACTGTTTATCTACACATGTTACCGCATAATTTTGGACCACGTTAACCAATTTCTGTAATTATTCTTTTAAAGGAAATGTGGTATATCAGGGGTGGTCCCATACTAATTTGGTTTGGATCGTGAAGAAAATAACGGTACTCTTAAATTTGTATATGAGAATTAAAGACAGATTTGTTTTTTGCTTAAAAATTACTTGTTTATATTTTCTTTGCTGTCGGTTTTTTCATATAACAAGTGAAACTTATAAAAACTGCCGTTGATTTTTTTAATTTTCTTTGCAAACGGTCTTGCGCATTTTCTTCCATAACTAGTTATAAAATTTCTGGGTCAACCCTAGGTCGCGTTACAGACTTCAAAGATCTGGGTGTAGTTTTTGACTCAAAACTTCGATTAACTACCCCATACACGCTCAAGATGCTATATACTACATTAGTAAGATCTAGAATTGATTACGCAGCCTTCATTTGGATACAGTATCATGTTACTCATATTAACCGCATAGAGCGAATCCAAAAAATATTTATTAAGTTTGCACTCCGTTATTTAAACTATACTGATCCCTGAAAACTTTACAATCCAGATCTTCGTTTCTCTTTGTAGTGAATCTGCTAAATTGTACTGTTGACTGCCCTGCCCTAGTGGAGAAATTAAACTTCTTTATTCCTGCGCGGTATCACCGACACGCCCCTTTGTTTTTTTGTTTTGTACTGAGTTTCCTAAATTTGATTAACTTAAAATTGCTCGCATGCTAAGAACTTTGTCTTATTTAACCCTTCGTCTGACACATGAGTCCAGCCAGGCCTTTTCCATTTTCAAATTACAAAAAAGGGTACTTTAAATATAGCTAGAGGCTTGAAATTTCAGGTAGCTTACTAAAGTTTAGTGAATTACCAATCTGTAAAAAATCGTGTTAGTATCATATATATAAAGCTAGATATATAGAGATGTTGATTAATACATCACATTCGTAACACATAGGTCTGGCTGGACCCACATATATTCCTATGTAATTTTTACCTAAAATGAAGGAATGCAACCGTTTTTCAAAGTTTTATTTTGAATTTTTGAATTAGCATGGCAAGAGATGATTTGCATTTTTAACCGACTTCCAAAAAAGGAGGAGGTTATCAGTTCGTNAGTCTCCACAATCCTCTTGATATATACCTCCTAAAAGTTCAAAACTGAGTGAAGATAGTTGCCTTGCGTTTTTGCTGTGAATCACTTGTTAATTTTTCTATTTACTGGGCTTTATACCCTAGAAAATAAGGAAAAATTGCTGAAAATTTCAAAGCAATCCGCTTATTATTAAAAAAGTTATGTTACTGTAAGTAATAAAATGTCGAACATGCACCCGGTTTTGATCGCCAGTGTATTTAAATAATAAAATAAAAAAGAAAGCCCTTAAATTAAGTAAATATTTGAATAACATACAATAAATAAGTTTAATTGAACAAATGTTGCACATAATTTCTATATAAATTCATACAATTTGCATGTGGGTCCAGCCAGACTCATGCGTACCGAATGTGCCAATCGAAACATGTGTCTGACGGAGAGTTAAATAATATTCCTAACTTGGAGCCGTCTTTGTTGCCTGGAGCTGTCCGGGGCCTACTGTATAATTATTTTAACTAGTTCCTAAGCAATTCCTTTCTGTAGTCAGTAAGAAATTAGTGTTTCATACGACTTATAAATAAATAAATAAATTCACAAATATAAAGCTGTGCTGTGCTGTGCTGTTCGCACATAGCTTCGGCAGTTAAAGCGACAGCACATAAAAAGCGAATAGAGACTACCAAGGCGAATTAATATAAGGTGATAGCAGGAGTACAAAAACAAAAATTTACATGTATTTTGTTTTTGCTTTGTTAAGCGATTTTAATAATATTATGATCAAAAGAAAGGTAATCGATTTACCTTTTTTTGATATTTATTAACATTTGCAAATCATTTACACTAGTTCACAAAAAATCAGTTTTGTTACAACTTTGCAAAATTTGACGACTTTTTCACTTCTTACATATAGATGTTTTGGAAAGTTGCAAAATTTCTATAACCAATTTTAACAATGTTATCATCAAAAGAATGGTAATCGATTTACCTTTGTTTTGATATATACTAGTAGTTAAAAAAATATTTTAAGTGGTTTACAAAAATTCACTTTTCTTATAACTTTGCAAAATTTGACCACTTTTTCACTGCTTACATATAGCTGTTTACAAAAGTTGCAAAATTTTTATGAAAAGATAAAGCGATTTTAATGGTGTTATAATCAAAAGAAAGGTAATCGGTTTGCCTTTCTTTTGATATATATTAACAGTTGCAAATCATTCNAAAGCGACAGCACATAAAAAGCGAATAGAGACTACCAAGGCGAATTAATATAAGGTGATAGCAGGAGTACAAAAACAAAAATTTACATGTATTTTGTTTTTGCTTTGTTAAGCGATTTTAATAATATTATGATCAAAAGAAAGGTAATCGATTTACCTTTTTTTGATATTTATTAACATTTGCAAATCATTTACACTAGTTCACAAAAAATCAGTTTTGTTACAACTTTGCAAAATTTGACGACTTTTTCACTTCTTACATATAGATGTTTTGGAAAGTTGCAAAATTTCTATAACCAATTTTAACAATGTTATCATCAAAAGAATGGTAATCGATTTACCTTTGTTTTGATATATACTAGTAGTTAAAAAAATATTTTAAGTGGTTTACAAAAATTCACTTTTCTTACAACTGTGCAAAATTTGACCACTTTTCCACTGCTTATATATAGATCTTTTCAAAAGTTGCGAAATTTCTATAAATTAGTTAATCGATTTTAACAATATTATAATCAAAAGGAAGGTAATCGATTTACCTTTCTTTTGATATATATTAGTAGTTAAAAAATATTTTAAGTGGTTTACAAAAATTCACTTTTCTTATAACTTTGCAAAATTTGACCACTTTTTCACTGCTTACATATAGCTGTTTACAAAAGTTGCAAAATTTTTATGAAAAGATAAAGCGATTTTAATGGTGTTATAATCAAAAGAAAGGTAATCGGTTTGCCTTTCTTTTGATATATATTAACAGTTGCAAATCATTCATGGTGGTTCACAAAAATTAAGTTTTCTTACAACTTTGCAAAATTTGACAAGTTTGAACTACACTTTGAAGGTGCTCCTGGCGTTGAAGGTGCTGAGGGCGGAAGGTTCTGATGGTGCTCCTGGCGATGAAGGAGCTGAGGACAGAAGGTACTGGTGGCAGAAGGTTGTGATGGTGCTCCTGGCGATGAAGGAGCTGAGGACAGAAGGTACTGGTGGCAGAAGGTTGTGATGGTGCTCCTGGCGATGAAGGAGCTGAGGACAGAAGGTACTGGTGGCAGAAGGTTGTGATGGTGCTCCTGGCGATGAAGATGCAAGCGTTGAAGGTGGTGATGGTGAATCCCAAATCTGTAAACAAACAAAAATATCAATTAACATTTATAAACATATAAAAGGTCTCAATATATACCTTAAGAATGTGATTAAGTCGCGGCTGTTTTGCAATCTAAAATAAGAAATTATATTGCAATAAAATAAAATTGTTAAATACGTATTCTTACCTTCAAAATTTTCGCAAAGTGACATTTCTTCACAGTATGTATACTGTCATCAAAACTCCCATGTTTCTAACTTGCTCGATCTAACGCATAGAATTCTTATTAGAGTACGAATTCCTATCGGGTATGTAGCTCTAACAAAGGGACATTTTTTTGACAGTTCCAACGAAAAATTTGTTAGTGTGTGGGTGAGATGACTAAAACGTTGTGAGTGTGTTTGTAAATCGTTTGAATTTCAGGGACAAACATGCCTGTGCATATTGTGCGCATGCGCGAAGACAAATCAACGTTAAATTCAATTTTTGCGCAAGCAGCGACGCCGGTTCAACGTCGTGTGCAGTTCAGCGAAGCATATTGTGGCGAATACTGCGGCAACGCGAAGCAAACAACGAGAAATAGGCAGAATGTTGGAGGAATGAATACTGCGAACAGCGAGCGAAAGAGAATGAGCGATAAAATTCAGAACGTTCTAGAGTTGCCATAAGTACGAGCGCAGGCATATAAGGGCGCCGCCACAGCGAGGTGAGTTAGTTACAAGTCAGCAAGCTACAAGTAAAGTGAGCAGAGAAGTGAGTTGCGAATAAGCAAGCTATAAGTTTAATTGTGTTAACAAGTTTAGTAAAGCGTTGTTATTGCTTTAACAAGTATTGTAAAGTGTTTTACTGTATTACCAAGTATTGTAAATTGTTTGTTGTACAATAAAGTTAATTGTACTACAATTTGGTCATCGTTAGCTTTTATTTAACAATCCAGCGATACGAGCCGCAAGATACTTGGGGAAATCCCTCAATGTTTCAAGGATAATCGTAACAATATTCTCGTGAAGCAGAGAGAAATTGCCTAGCGTATAGAGGAGACAATTCAACGCCATACTCATTTTCGCATGTTGCTGATGCGGAACGAAATGAGAATTGGTACAATACTTTTGCGACGATGCGTACAGACAGTGGAAGAGGCAATACGATTCCAACGTATGCGTGCTCACATTCTGTTTCCGCACCATTTCACTGTGCTACACGAAGTGTAAATGGCAATCATTTTATTTCCAATGGGTTCGGAAATGTATGTGACATTAAGAAAATTCTGCCAACGTTTGATCCCAGTGATAAAAGCATGTCGTCAACGCAATTTGTTGGTCGAATTGAACAGCTTTTACAAGTGTATGGGTGGAACGACAAAGTGCTTTTTTTGCAGTACAAGCTCAATTAAAGGGTGCTGCAAAAATGTGGATTGACTCTGTGCCGATTGTTTATGTAAATTGGTCGAGATTCGTTGAAGGATTTTGAAATAAATTTCCGTCAATTATTAATTCCGCGGATGTTCACATGGAACCATTAGCGCACACAAGGGGTGGTTTTGGGGTTCAAACCCCCCCTAAAGCTAATAACCTCAAATACAAACTGTATCTTAAAGCTAAGAATCCAGCTCTCAAGGAAATTATAAGAAATATTTATTATAATTTCTGTTGCTTGAAAAAGCGCTTTGCTTTTGCTGTAAATTTTCATGAGGAAATGAATATACGAGCATTTTTTTCTTGAGAGCTGCAAACTGATTTAAGAAATTTTGGTAAAAGAAAATTTCTTTTTGGAATTTAAAAAAAAATTAGAAATCGTGAAAAATCACCACCTCTATCGAAAGCCAGAAACCAGAAATCGAAAAAAGAAACATAAAAGTGCAAAAATTCATGGAATCAATAAATTTATTTTTACTGAGTCTTATTTAAAATTTTTGTACTTTTGAATGAGCGCATCTTGAGTTTATAGCACTTTTTATTAAACAAGTAGTTTTTAAGGAAAGAACACAACGGACTTCAATTCTTATATTCAAATTTAGGGGTACCGTTAATTTCTTCATGATCCAATCATCGGATCTCTAAACCAAATTACGGGACGAACCTTGAGGTACCATCTTTCTACAAAAAAATGATTATTGAAATCGGTTCACGTGGTCCAAAGTTACGTATTCCGGCGAATTGATAACCTCCCCTTTTTATAAAGTCGGTTAAAAGTGTTTGAGTTCTGTTAATCTTATGTAAATAAAGTCCAGTTTATGAATTTTAAAACGTTTATTTATTTATTACATACTGTACATAAAACTTGCATAAATATATTTTAAAGAGCGTATTATCTGAAGAAAATTTTCAGTATTTTCCGGTGATATATCTTCAGAAATATAAAACCCCCCCTAAAATATATTCCTGGGTGCGCCCCTGCATGGCACTAATGAATATGCGCCGTGGTACGAACGAAAGCCCTGATATGTTTTATTATCGTGTTCTAGCTAAAGGTCACCAAGGTGGGGTGGATAATCAGGCAATTATAAAATATGTAATCAATGGGTTGAATGATATTGATATAAAGCGATGTTTATCAGTGACGACATATGGTACGTGCAACGATTTATTGAGGGCAATATTGAATTATTGTGCTTATAATTCAACGAAAAGTTGCGCGACGATTAAACAAGCAGTACCGGATACTCAAAACAAGCGTTCGACAAATGAGAAAAAGACACAAACTGAAATCATTTGCTACAATTGCCGAAAATCGGGACACATTTCGCGTGAATGTACGGAAGAGAAAAGACGACCGAAGTGTGAGAAATGTGGTACCATTGGGCACCGTGGTTCGGAGTGTATAAAGCAAAAGACAAAATCGGGAAATTGTAATGCAATCGAAGATGAAGTTGTGAAATTCACCGTAAAGAAAATTTTGTTGTATGACAAAGAAGTTTATGCTTTTGTCGATACAGGCAGTCGGAAAATTGTAATGCAATCGAAGATGAAGTTGAGAAATTCACCGTAAAAAAATTTTTGTTGTATGGCAAAGAAGTTGATGCTTTTGTCGATACAGGCAGTGCGCGTTCGTGAATTCGAAAATCGGTTGCGGAAAAATTTGACGATTGCCACAAAGAAAAATGTTATGTACGCCTTAAAGGTTTTGGTGGTGGTGTTTACGAATGCCAGAATAAATAAAAGTCATGATGAAAATTGATAGCGCAGAAGAATCAGCATATTTACTAATTGTAGACAATAATATGATTGCAAATGATGTGTTACTTGGACGTGATGTACATTGTTCGGGTAAAATAAAATACATTATTGACGGCGAAAATTTATATGTGCACGCTGATGTTGTAAAGAACGTAAATGCGATTGATGCTAAATCGGAAACGGGTCGATTCGGTGAATTAGAAAAACTGTTGAACAAACATGAAAAACGTTTTTCCACGCTTGGAAAAGCAAATGTAGGGAAGATGGACATTAAACTTACAACCGATAAGCCAAGCAAATGAAACCATATAGATTGCCGTTTGCAAAACGACCTATAGGGAATACAATTATTCGTGACTTACTAGACAAAAATATAATTCGTGCGTCGAATTCTCCGTTTGTTTCGTCAATAGTGCTTGTTGCGAAGAACAATAATGAGTATAGAATGTGTGTCGATTACAGGCAACTTAATCGGGTTACAGTAAAGCAACCATTCCCTATGCCAATCATGGATGAACTTTTCGCTGTACTTGCTGGTAATCGATATTTTACGGTTTTGGACTTAAATATAGGATATCATCAAATCGAAGTTGATGAAAGCGCTAAGCAATTCACTGCGTTTGTTACGAATGACAGACATTATGAGTATAATCGGATGCCATTTGGTCTAGGGAATGCGCCGGCTGTATTCCAGACCATGATGAACAGATTGTGCGAACAAATGAAGCCACGTAAAGTGATTGCTTATCTCGATGACGTGATTATTCCGAGTGCGACAGTGAGCGAGGGCCTAGAAATATTGCATGAGTTCTTGGACTTACTTGAAAAAACAGGTCTTACGTTGAGACGCGATAAATGCAAATTTCTGGCTACTGAAATAAATTTTCTCGGGCATAAATTTAACGAAAACGGTATTACATCCGGAAAGTGTAAGGTTAGAGCAATTCGCGATTTTCCGGTTCCGTCCACAGCAACGGAAGTACGTCGATTCTCGGGTATTACGGGTTTCTTTAGAAAATTGGTAAAGAACTGTGCGGCAATAGCAAGACCTTTGAATCAGTTAACAACTAAAAACGCCATGAATAATTTTGTCTGGGGTGAAGCAGCGGCTAATGCTTTTAACTCCTTAATTCAATGGTTAACGTGTGAGCCTGTACTGACATTGTACGATTTCGATGCACTACATGAGGTGCATACCAACGCCAGTTCTGTCGGCATAGCAGCCGTTTTCCTTCAATCAACCGACGAAGGTAGAACATGGAACGCCGTGATGTATTTTAGTAGGCGATGTACTGATTTAGAATCGCGTTACCACAGTTATGAACTGGAGGTGCAGTTATGAACTGGAGGTGCTGCAGCGTTTTAGATTATATTTGTTAGGCAAGCAATTTAGGGTAGTTACGGGCTGTACTGCCATCAGCAACGTCAAGGCGAAGAGTGAACTAATTCCACGCATCGCTCGTTGGTGGATGCGATTGGGTGAATATGATTTTGAATGTGTGCACAGACCTGGTGTGCGTATGAGCCATGTAGACGCGCTCAGTCGATCTCCTGTTGGTGACGAGCGTAATGAAGACGAAAGCGTATTGCCGATCGCTCTGGATACTGAAGACTGGTTGTTAACAATGCAACTTCAAGATCCAAAGATTCGTGAGATTCTCGACGTGCTACGAGGTACGCGAAAATCAGAGCAAGAGAAACAACGAGATGCTCTTCGTTATTCCAAAAGCAGTTCGTTGGCGTATAGTTAGGTACTGTCATGACGAAATGGGTCATTATGGTATCGAGAAAACAATTCAGCGTATCACACAGCATTTTTGGTTCCCACGTATTCGAAAATATGTAAAAGATTACATATCTGCCAGCGTGGAGTGCTGTTACAACAAAAACGTTGGAGGGAAGCCTGAAGGTACCATGTATATTGACAGCATTGCGCCAGTACCTTTCCAGACTCTTCACATCGACCAATTAGGTCCCTTCGTGAAAAGCCAAATGGGCACACGTATGTAATTGCGATAAGTGACGCGTTCACAAAATATTTAATTGTGAAGCCAGCTCGAAACACGAAGACGCAACCTGTGCTGCACGTTTTGAACGAGTTGAGTTCGTATTTCGGACTACCTGCGTGAATTTTGAGCGACCGAGGTACAGCATACACCTCCAAACAATTTGAGCAGTTCTGCGGTGACAACGACATACAGCATATTAAAACAGCTGTAAGAACACCTCGCGCGTATGGCCAGAAAGAACGAGCCAATAAAATGATTTTAGATTTTCTACGAACTTCTGGTGTCCAAGTTAAAAAATGGGACGAACAATTGCGAAATTTGCAATGTGGCGTAAATTCTCAAATTAATTCGAGTACGGGTTTCAGCCCCAACGACCTCGTATTTGACTTTAAAAAACGTGATGTAGTACGAAATAAGCTCCTAGCTGCGGTTATTGACGACCCTGGCGAATCTTCGATCGCTGACAAACTTGCCACAGCTCTTGTAAAAATTCAACAGCAACGCGAATAATGGAATAAGAGGTTTGATTGCAAGCATAAGACTCCTACTGAATACAAAGTCGACGATTTGGTCGTTATATCAAACGATCTCCAATCAACTGGTGACCCACGAAAGTCAGATTCGCGATACCGAGGCCCTTATGTTGTTAGCAAAGTACTCGGTAAGCACACGTACTTAATCGAAGAAGTTAACGGTATGCAGCGTAAGCAGAAAAGGTTTTTCTCAGTCTATTCAGCAGACAAAATGAAATTGTGGTGTGCACTTCCGCCCACCATAGATGAAGATGACAGCGAAGATATCGACGGAGATGACATCGAGACGATGTCAAAGTAGGATTGGCCGAACTGTCACATGATATTAATTAGACTAACTTTGACATTGAACTCATACTGAATTACCATACTTTTACATGCGACCCTGACATTCAACTGCAACCATGTAAGCATTTAAAATAAACGAACGTTTGAAGAAGACGGAGAGAAAGAGTTGAGTTTGTATCGAACTGCCGACGCGGACGGTTGAATTGTTAATCGCTATATTTTCTACATTAATAAAAACGAGCAAGTGTTGAATAAACTGTATTTAATCGTTTGGCCTATTTATTTAAAACTCGGGTCCTTGACACAAGTTCGTGTGACTTACGGTTCCGAATTTATAGCAGATAAAAAATTCCACGCCTATGGGATGTGCCACATCCCCTTTTACAAACTCGTTTATACATTCACTCCTATAAGCACCTAGCATTGATATGTCTGCATACCAAATTTCAAGTTCGTGGGACTAATGGTTCCGAAGTTATAGCAGATAAAAAATTCCACGCCTATGGGATGTGCCACGCCCCCTTTAACAAACTCGTTTATACATTCCCTCCTATAAACACCTACCATTAATATGTCCGCATACCAAATTTCAAGTTCGTGGGACTAATGGTTCCGAAGTTATAGCTGATAAAAAATTCCACGCCTATGGGATGTGCCACGCCCCCTTTTGCAAACTCGTGTATATACACCTTCCTATAAGCACCTACATTTGTATGTCTGCATACCAAATTTCAAGTTCATGTGACTTATGGTCTGGAAGTTATGGCTGATTAAATTTTTCACGCCTATGGGAGGTGCCACGCCCCCTTGTCGGATCCTAATTTTGTTCACCTTATTATAGGCCTAGGTGTCATGGCAATACTCTGTCAAAATTTTGTTCGATTCTGTCCGTCCGTATAGACTGCAACCTGGCACATACATACATACATTGAAATATATTTCCCATTTTACATACAATTATTAAATTATGATAATTATTATATTATATGCATGCATAGGCCGAACGATAGCTCCAAAAATAAAACGCAAAACACTGAATTAATGCCTCCACCAAAACCCGACGCGGCAATTAGCACCGCTTTTTCTAAAGTATTATCGCACCGAGGTATATGTACATATTTTGTCGTCCTTATTCCTTAAATCCATTATTGTACTTAGGGCCAAATTCCCAGTGCGTAGTTAACTCAGAATCGGTTAACTACCTAACTGCCGAAAAGGGGGCACACGTATGTAATTGCGATAAGTGACGCGTTCACAAAATATTTAATTGTGAAGCCAGTTCCAAACACGTAGACGCAACCTGTGCTGCACGTTTTGAACGAGTTGAGCTCGTATTTCGGACTACCTGCGAGAATTGTGAGCGGCCGAGGTACAGCATACACCTCCAAACAATTTGAGCAGTTCTGCAGCTGTAAGAACACCTCGCGCGTATGGCCAGAAAGAACGAGCCAATAAAATGATTTTAGATTTTCTACGAACTTCTGGTGTCCAAGTTAAAAAATGGGACGAACAATTGCGAAATTTGCAATGTGGCGTAAATTCTCAAATTAATTCGAGTACTGGTTTCAGCCCAACGACCTCGTATTTGACTTTAAAAAACGTGATGTAGTACGAAGTAAGCTCCTAGCCGCGGTTATTGACGACCCTGACGAATCTTCGATCGCTGACAATCGTGCCAAAGCTCTTGTAAAACTTCAACAGCAACGCGAAAAATGGAATAAGAGGTTTGATTGCAAGCATAAGACTCCAACTGAATACAAAGTCGACGATTTGGTCGTAATATCAAACGATCTCCAATCAACTGGTGAATCACGAAAGTCAGATACCGAGGCCCTTATGTTGTTAGCAAAGTACTCGGTAAGGACACGTACTTAATCGAAGATGTTAACGGTATGCAGCGTAAGCAGAAAAGGTTTTGCTCAGTCTATTCAGCAGACAAAATGAAATTGTGGTGTGCACTTCCGCTCACCATAGATGAAGATGACAGCGAAGATGTCGACGGAGATGACATCGAGACGATGTCAAAGTAGGATTGGCCGAACTGTCATATGATATTAATTAGCAAGGAACGGATTTTTAGGACCTAAAAACCTATAAAAAAGGCAAAATAAAATAACGAAATAGGCTGGAAAAGGCAAAATAAAATGGCGAAAAGGGCAGGAAACGGCACTAGGTATTGCAAAAAAGGCAGAAAAAGGCAAAACAAAATAGCGAAAAAGGCAGGAAAAGGCACTAGGTATTGCAAAAAAAGCAAAATAAGGCACTAAAAGACAGAAAACACGAAGAACAATCAAAAAATACATTAGTGGTATTCGCGCTTCTGTGTATTCGCTGTATCCTGTGTAAGTGTAACTGGAGGAGCATGTGGTTGTTGTTGCATGTGTATTTGATGTACCGCTAGCAACAACAAATCGCGCGCTCATGCAGTTACGAATACACAGCATACAACGAATACACAAAAGAGCGAAATCCCCTAATTATTTTAGAAATGTTTATATTACAAGTAAAAAGAGAAAAACTATGAACTTTTAATTATATGAAAAATTTGTACTTTGAATCTTTGAGTATTTTATCCTTTTCTCATAAAACTTTAATCTGTATAGTTGTTGTAACATTGAACCACAAGATACATTTTGACAATTTTCTAGCAGCATTTTCATTCGATTTTCGNTTTTCTGGCAGCATTTTCATTCGATTTTCGCGAAGAAAAGCCTTGAATGTACTAAATGTGCGCTCGACGTAAGTTGATACAAGTGGAGCCCAATTTAAATATGGAACGTTTGGAACGTTCATATTATCAGGAATAAGGGCGTTTTCCTCGTCCTTTACAATTTTATCCACACCCCTTATTGTCTCCAAGCCTACACGGTAGCTGAGAAAACGGCTTTGAATTTTTCCAACCCCAATTTGGAAAGAGGTCCCTCTGCTTCTATAAGCCGCATGGGCATGTGCATATTTTTTAATCTTAAAAAAAAATTGTAAATGCTATAATCACTTTTTTAAAGGTAGAAAAGGCAAAACAAGGCAAATATCTTAAAAAAGGCAAAAAAAGGTAAATATCTTAAAAAAGGCAAAAAAAGGCAACATCAAATGTGAATATATGGAATCAGGGAAAGCTAAGTCGTGGACATTCTTAATCGAATATACTCTATCTCTTTAGCAGAATAAAAAATTATAGTTCAAAAAACTAAAACCTCCCTATTATAATTGCCATTCATACTGTCATCAGGTATGTAACTTGAGAATAGAAATCGCTGTATCTTTTAGGCGCATCAATATTACATAGTTACATTCCGAGCTAATAAAAGGAAGGTAAAAAAAGGCAATTTCCATAAAATCCGTTCCCTGTTAATTAGACTAACTTTCACATTGAACTCATACTGAATTACCATACTTTTACATGCGACCCTGACATTCAACTGCAACCATGTAAGCATTTAAAATAAACGAACATTTGAAGAAGACGGAGAGAAAGAGTTGAGTTTGTATCGAACTGCCGACGCGGACGGTTGAATTGTTAATCGCTATATTTTCTACATTAATAAAAACGAGCAAGTGTTGAATAAACTGTATTTAATCGTTTGGCCTATTTATTTAAAACTCGGGTCCTTGACACAAGTTCGTGTGACTTATGGTTCCGAAGTTATAGCTGATAAAAAATTCCACGCCTATGGGATGTGCCACACCCCCTTTTACAAACTTGTTTATACATTACCTCCTATAAGCACCCACCATTGATATGTCTGCATACCAAATTTCAAGTTCGTGGGACTAATGGTTCCGAAGTTATAGCTGNCATTTTTGAGCAACTTTTTTTTTCAACTAAAAAACAGGCTAAAAACTTTCAAAAAGGTGAAAAAAGAGCCTCTAAAAATTTGAGCTCTTAATATTAGCATTAACTGGTGCCTGTTCCTAACTTTCCATTTCACATATAAATAACATGCNGTGGGACTAATGGTTCCGAAGTTATAGCTGATAAAAAATTCCACGCCTATACGATGTGCCACGCCCCCTTTAACAAACTCTTTAATACTTTCCCTCCTATAAACACCTACCATTAATATGTCTGCATACCAAATTTCAAGTTCGTGGGACTTATGGTTCCGAAGTTATAGCTGATAAAATATTCCACGCCTATGGGATGTGCCACGCCCCCTTTTGCAAACTCGTGTGTATATACCTTCCTATAAGCACCTACCATTTGTATGTCTGCATACCAAATTTCAAGTTCATGTGACTTATGGTCTGGAAGTTATGGCTGATTAAATATTTCACGCCTATGGGAGGTGCCACGCCCCCTTGTCGGATCCCAATTTTTTCACCCTATTATAGGCCTAGGTGTCATGGTAATACTCTGTCAAAATTTTGTTCGATTCTGTCCGTCCGTATAGACTGCAACCTGGCACATACATACATACATTGAAATATATTTCCCATTTTACATACAATTATTAAATTATGATAATTATTATATTATATGTATGCACAGGCCGAACGATTGCTCCAAAAATAAAACGCAAAACACTGAATTAATGCCTCCACCAAAACCCTATGCAGCAATTAGCACCGCTTTTTCTAAAGTATTATCGCACCGAGGTATATGTACATATTTTGTCGTCCTTATTCCTTAAATCCATTACTGTACTTAGGGCCAAATTCCCAGTGCGTAGTTAACTCAGAATCGGTTAACTAACTAACTGCCGATTCTGAGTTAACTACGCACTGTGAATTTGGGCCTTAATCAAACGTTTTTTATCTAGATGGTGGACGTAAATATGCTGACATATCAAATAATATTTTATATTTTGTTTGCCGAGACATGAAGCCTTTCCATGTAGTTTCAGGTATGTGAACTCTACAGTTATTCATATGGGTGTTTCCATACAGCCGTACGCGACATTCGTACGCTTATAGAGTAACGTAAATCTATCAAAAATAGAAGTTACAGAAAAAAAAAGATTACGGTTATGTTGTAACCAAAGGGTACTATATTTGAGAAAAAAATAAGCAGCCTCGAAACCTTGGGTTGGAAAATATCCGTTCAAAACCAGGTGATAACGTACGCGACAAAAAAAGAAGTGGTTTTAAGGCACATACACATATATGCGAAAGTCTGCGAATCATGAGAGTTTTTCTTTTCTTTAAAAATTCCTAAACTAAGCTAAATAATGTACCTTTACAATCCTTCCATTTTTTGATAGAAATTATCTCTGGTTAGTTTTTATTAAAAAAAATTATAATAACGTACGCGACAGATTTTTTCCCCATACAATATTTTTACTAGTAACACATACTAAATTAAGTTTTTTCAGTTCTTCTCTCCACCGTTTCGCGTTTTCAAAACCCTTTTCCGTCATCTGAATACGAAATTTAAAGTTATAAAGCCGTTTGAATTCATTTGCTTGCATTTTCGGTTTACATTTTCATGGAAACACGCATATATGCGAAAGTCTGCGAATCATGAGAGTTTTTCTTTTCTTTAAAAATTCCTAAACTAAGCTAAATAATGTACCTTTACAATCCTTTCATATTTTAAGAGAAATTATCTCTGGCTAGTTTTATATTAAAAAAAAAAAACAATAACGTACGCGACAATTTTTCTCGTAAGTAATAAAATGTATTTATTGAGAACTCTTCTCGCCACAGTTTCATTGTTTTACAACTATTCTAAGTAATTTAAATGGAAATTTTGCAATTAACATTGGTTTTGATGTATTTGATTGAAATTTTCGTACTTACAATAACGTATGCGACAAACTTTAAAGGGTAATAAAATATATTTTTACTTCGGTTGGAAAGAAAATTTTACTGTATATCTTTAACTAGAAGATTTCTCGCTTAAGAATTGTAATCTGCATTACCTGCGACTGCCAATATACAAATGACATAGACAAACAATGTTTTTGCATAACGTACGCGACATTAGAATACTATCAGAAGCAAATCAAAAAATTACCGTTATTCGAGCTCTAACTTCACCTTTTTCTCATTTTTATAGTTAGTTGTTATTGCAAATTTGATTTTAAGATGTAATTGTAATGTTTCAAATTAGTTAATAGGAAAGAGAAAATAGTTAATTTCATTAGAGAAAACTGAGTCGAAGAGACATTCAGTTTTACTCTTCCATTTTTGAGTTTTAAAATTCCAATAAGCTGAAATACTTCTATAATATAAAAATTCGAGTATTTTTGTCTTATTAATTCGTCTTAAAAACCCTTTTCAGTTGTTTTTATTTTTTCAGTCCTGGTTGACATTTTCATGGAAACACCCATATGTGTGTACGTATGTACATTAGGCTGTGTCATTTTTGAGCAACTTTTTTTTTCAACTAAAAAACAGGCTAAAAACTTTCAAAAAGGTGAAAAAAGAGCCTCTAAAAATTTGAGCTCTTAATATTAGCATTAACTGGTGCCTGTTCCTAACTTTCCATTTCACATATAAATAACATGCGAAAAAAATTTTTCGTTTTTCTTATTTTTGTAGCTTGACATATAAGCATTGTAAAAATAACCTGAAAAATTATTTTGGTAGGAAATTGAACGCTCTACAAAAAAGTTCTAACTATTTTTTTTTACAGTGTGAGCCGTTCTGAAGATATTCAAACTTAAAGTTGCAAATGTATGAAATTATGATTTTTATTTTATCAAACTAATACTGATGACTTTTTTAAGTCTTATTTATGTATTGTTTATGTATTCTATTTGTTGAAAAGTTTTTATTTGTAATCTATAAAATAATAATTTTACTGAACCTAGTTCATAATTACTTTTGTTTAAGAGTTAATCAAATAATAAAATAATATCCATCGTAATTTTTTTTATTTTAGCTTTATAAAAATATAAGAGCACAAAAACCAGTTTTCTGATTAAAAATAATTTTTAAGACATAAAAAAGTCATCAGTATCAGTTTGATAAAATAAAAATCATAATTTCATACATTTGCAACTTTAAGTTTGAATATCTTCAGAACGGCCCACTCTGTATAAAAAATTAATTAGAACTTTTTTGTAGAGCGTTCAATTTCCTACCAAAATAATTTTTCAGGTTATTTTTACAATGCTTATATGCCAAGCTACAAAAATAAGAAAAACGAAACATTTTTTTCGGATGTAATTTTTTTGTTCATTTATTTTTAAAAAATATGGATCATATTATAACAAAAAGAAGATCAAAGTTTGAAACTTTTTGTAATGGATCATCGGTCAAAAAAGGTACAACTAACTTTAAGTGCCAACTTAATTTGACTATGAATACGGCCCCTTGTACATACATAAATAATTCTTAAATTTTCTTAAACTTATGGAGCAAGTGGTCCCAACCTACAAAGTTCCGGGTCCTAACTATTTCAAAAGCTTACTGTGCGCGGTGGAACTCTACCTACTATATGCTAGAGAGATTTTTAGAGATGATATCAATTTGTTCGCAGTTGATTTGGTTTACCTCGAACGGTCCCGAAATGCTTTGAAGCAGCGAGGTTGAGGTAGCTAAACAAATAGTGGTAGTATTAAAACCGTTCGAATTCGCAACTCGGGAAACTTCTGCTGAAAAGTATGTTTCAATATCAAATTTCATTCCAACTATTAATTGTATAACTTCCCAAGTTAAAGACCTAGAAAGTACAATACCAACTATTATAGCTATGAAAACCACACTTACCTCAGAAATTCAAAAACGTTTTAGTCAAGTTGAATACCATAGTGGAATCGCAATGGCTACCATACTAGATACTAGATTTAAGCGAGTACATTGTGCATGTGCTAAGATAATTCAAAAGCTGAAAGAGCTCATTAAAAAGAAACAGTAGTAGTGAATCGGATGAAGATATTCAATCATCTTATAATTTTTGGAAACATCACCGCGAATTGGTGTTAGGCCAAAAAAATCATAAACAGGATTCGGACGAGCTTTCCCATTTTTTAGCAGTTCCTCTTTCTCCTCTTAAAAGCAACCCCATTTTAGAGTGGGAAGACCTAAAAAGTCATTTCCCAGTCCTTTATAAGCTGGCTCGAAATTTATTTTGTGTTGCTGCCACGTCGGTTCCATGTGAGCGGCTATTTTCCAAAGCAGGAACAATAATTTCTCAAAAAAGGAATCGCCTTTCGCCTGGTTATATTGACAAGCTCCTGTTTTTAAACGGTATATCCGAATTCAATTTCTTTTTAACTAGTCATTCCATAAAACAATAGCCTGTGTTACTCAGGAGAAAATAGTATGTACATATTTATGTTAAAAATAAGCATATATTTTCATATTCAAAAAGCCATTTCTGAATTAAATTATAACTTTGTAACTAACATATAAAAGTTTCGAAAAATACGTATTTACCTATATATGTTAAAAATAAACATATATTTATATATTAAAAACCCTTCTTGCATTAAATTATATCTTTGTAACACGTTAAAGATGGTTTTATTTATTAAAAAAATTTGCAAAACTGTTTTGAAATATTTCGTCTGAGTACTTTTGAGCGCAAGTAGAATCGAGTATTTTCCAGCGATACTTTGAGTAGCATCGAGTACCTCCATCGATGCTTTTAAATGAGAACTGGTATCGAGTACATCGGACGAACACTACCCCCACTTTTCTCCATGAGCATGATTGATTTCAAATATTTCCATACCAAGATTTAGGACTCTACCAGAAATATTTCCAAAGATAAGTGGTATGAAAAATTCGACTTCTATGAGAGATGCCACCTTCGTTGATATATCGAAATTATTATTATCCCCTAGGCGATTTTGGCCGAGTCCAAAACAGCACCCCAGTCATTTCTCTTCTGTGCCAACTGATGCCAATTGGAAATGTCAAGTGAAGCAAAGTCCTTCCCCACCTGGTCTTTCCAACACAGAGGAGGCCTTCCTCTTCCTATGTTACCAGCATCGCGGCCCGCGTTGAACATCAGAGCAGGAGTGTTTCTGTCCATCCGAACGACATGGCCAAGCCAGCGGAGCCGCTGACTTTTAATTCGCTGCACTATGTCAATATTGTTGTAAAGCTCATACAGCTCATCGTTAAATCGTCTGCGGTATTCGCCATCGCCAACGCGTGAAGATCCGTAAATCTTTTGCAGAATCTATCTCTCGAAAACTCCAAGAGCCGCTTCATCAGATGTTTTCATTGTCCATGCCTCCGTACCATACACCAGCGCAGGCGTGATGAGTGACTTAAAGAGTGTGTGTGTAGTAGGTGTCCAAAATTGCAAAAAAAAACGGTACAGCAATTCGCGAGATCAGCTCTTATAAAAAGAATGGACTTCTCTTTAATAATAAGTATAGATAAATAGCCAATGCCCGCACGATTGGCGGGGCCTTGAAGCACCTTTCGAACCGTAAAAAATGATTAAATTCTATTCTATGTATATCCATAATTTCAAGCAAATCGGACCATAAATAAGATTTTTTCGGATAGATCGGTCTCTGGTCCACCTACCAAAAAAAAGTAAATTTTTGGACCCTTGACATGGTGGTTGCTGAAAGATATTTATAAACAAAATTCCATGATTCCATTTACTTCACTAATAGATCGGTCATGGCCCATCTACCAGAAGAAATTATCCTACATATCGCACACGATTAATCAAAATTACACGTTCGTCAGAAAATGTGAAAAACTACTTCTTAGCACATGCTAATCATATGGGCAAGGGGGACTTTACCTTAGGTTTTTTCTACATATTATAACAAAAATTTCTCCTGCTTTTGCTGAAAGGTAACTAAAAGCTCTGTGTACATTTTTAGTGCATAATTTCAAAAATGCCAAATTTTTAGTTGTGTCACTTTTGAAGATTGTGTGCATCTACGTGCCAAATTTCAAGCAAATCGCACCATAAATAAGATTTTTTCGGATAGATCGGTCTCGGGTCCACCTACCAAAAAAAAGGAAATTTTTGGACCCTTGACATGGTGGTTGCTGAAAGCTATTTATAAACAAATTTCCATGAAAGTCTGAACTGCCGTTCGCGAGATTCTCTTCTTCTTATTTGGCGCTGTTAACGACTAAGCGATTTTGGCCGAGTTCAACAGCGCACGCCAGTCGTTTCTCTTCTGTGCCAACTGACGCCAATGGGAAATGCCTAGTGTAGCCAAGTCCTGCTCCACTTGGTCTTTCCAACTCAGTGGGGGCTTCCCTCTTCCTCTGCTACCACCAGCGGATTCCGAATTGAATACTTTCAGAGCTGGAGCATCGGAGTCCATTTTTATATCGAATACTCCAAGAGCCGGCTCATCGGATGTTGTCTGTGTCCATGCTGCGGCGCCATAAACCAACACGGGTATGATAACTGATTTAGAGAGTGTGGTTTTCGTACGTTCGAGAGAGGACTTTACTCCTGAATTGCCTACTCAGTCAAAGTAGCACTGGTTGGCAAGAGTGATTCTGAGTTGGATTTCCATGCCAACATTATTATCGGTGTTAATCCTGGTTCCCAAGTAAACGAAATTCTCTACTTTCTCAAAATTATATCTGTCAACACTGACGTGGGTGCCTAGACGCGAATGCGCTGACTGTTTGGTTTTTGACAGGAGATACTTGGTCTTGTCCTCGTTGACCGCCAGACCCATTCACTTTGCTTCCTTATCCAATTTGGAAAAGGCAAAACAGACTTCGCGGTTCTTGTTACTTTTTAGAATTTTAAATTCCGGCCAGTGTGCAATGTACATATGTAACTTTTTACTTAAATTTTTCGGCGAATTTTTTATAAAAACATAGTTCATACTACAACAAAAACATGAATATGTATCTAAACTTCATTCAAAGGTCAGAGAAATTCAATAAATTTGCCTACAGCAGTGTTGCCTCCGCTCAAACTTTCTAACCAAGATTAAACGAAAAAGTTACCAAATGTAAGGAAAAATAACCAATTTTTTTATTAGATTAACAATCCAGGTCATTACAAATTCTTTTATATAGTACGTTTACAAACCAAAGAAAATGAATTTTTATTTGCATTTTTGATAAGTAAATCCTTTTAAGGCTGTAATATGTAAATACACATATTAGAAAATCAGTCTTCCCACATTAAAACTCAAACAGACGGCAGCCTTAATCCGGATTAACTCGGACTTAATCCGGATTAACTACAGTTTGTTGAGCTTTTAGGTGCATATGTATGTTTGAGCTTGTAGATGCATATGTAAGAATGTTGATATCTTCGTAAACATTACCAGACTCTAAATTACGTTTTTAAATAAGTACATACGTACACAGTTTCCAACTTCTTTGTAAGAATCAATGAAATACCTTATCAGCGTGAACAACCACATTGTATATATTTTAAGATTAAGATTAAACAATTAAAAATAGGACTTATTGAACTATATCGCCGCTCAGCGCGAAATACCTCGTATACGCCAAACGTAGTACCGGGTATACGATGGTGAATAAATTTTACAATTGCTCAAAAAACCGATTTTTTTTCAAAACTGTGGAATGGTATTTTCACTGAACCTACTTGCTATAAGATTATTATTATTTATCTTAACTTAAATTAATAAAGTAAGCTGTAATGGAAAAAGAACAACCAAATCCCTTTTTTATTGTACCTACATGACGTGGTATTGGATTCAGCATATACGAGGTATTTATGTATGTACTATCTAAGTATGTATTTATTTGAAGTAGCTTTAGCCAACCAAGTATATTATGTATTCTGTATGTTATAAAACAAATACATAGTCGTTTAAAGTACAAAACCGCGTATCGTCATTCTGCAAAACCGCGTAACTGGCATTGGCTGCCAAAAATTGGATTTGCTCACACAAGCTTCCTTATCCATTCGTCCTGAAATATACTAGCCAGAAATACGATTGTTTTATAAAAAAAGAGAAATGGATCAAAATGATACGTTTTTTATCGAACTTTTAAAAGATACTTTTATTTTTAGCTAAGTATAAATTGTGATACATTTTAATTCACAAACAGGTTGAGGGTAATTCTTCCCATCTTGAGACTTCTATGATTTTGTGGCAACACATTAAGTTTTTTTTTTCACTGAACATACCACCTTTCATCTGCATTTGGCATCACTGTTTGCTACAGACAACTAGCCTGTTTCTGTACTCCAGGATTTAGTCCGAAATAGTCCGAAGTCGTTTCTTTTCAACCATTTATCATTTATTCTGCGAATGATTTCTCACTAATTCCTGGAGGGCGGGAACAGGCTAATATTGTCGTTTTGCTTTTTGATTTTGAATCTGTCGGATATGGTACTGGGCGAAAGACAGTGTCTCACGATTGGTACATTTGTACAGATTTGTACATTTTGGTAGTCACAGAGTAGTGTTCCTTAGAAATTTGAGTTTAACTTAATAAAAGAATTTCCAAACAACACTACTCAGTAACTGCCAAAATTTACAAATCTGTACAAATGTACCAATCATGTGACACTGCCTTAAGAATTTCATCCAGAGTAGTTCAGTAAATATTGTGAAAATTACTTTTATGTGTTTACAGTGTTAAACACCAATTTGATATGTGATTTTAGTTAAGTATGCAAACGAATTGAACTGTTACCAAGTTTTCTTTTCACTCTGTATCTTTACTATATGTATATAAAATTAAAGCCCAAATTTTTTGTTAGCACAAAGCAGCTGATCCACTGGGTCGATTTCTAAGATTCAAGTTTCAAAATAACATATTTGTACCACAATAGGACAGAGTGGTATTTCTAAAATGAAATTTTAATAATAAGTACTTTTAATTAAAGTATTAAGTTGATCAACTACCACGCATTGCTAGACCGTTTGCCTTTCACGCCTTTGTGTTTAGAGAGCATCAACAAACCACATATTACTCTCTATTCTCTTCTCTTTTTATACTCAGCTACAGTGTTGCCACGGACAAAGTTTTTTCCCTACCAAAATTGCCTACCAAAACTAACCAAAACCTACCAAAATCTGTTTTGAGTTTTTAATTTTTTTCATTGTGATGTCGATGATGACGGAGTCGACGTTCTACCGCCTGACTATGACGAGGTACGTATAGCAATAACGCGGCTGAAAAACAACAAAGCTGCGGGAGCTGACAGCCTGCCAGCTGAGCTATTCAAGTACGGCGGCGAGGAGTTGATAAGGTGCATGCATCAACTCTTGTGCAGAATATGGTCAGATGAACGCATGCCCGACGACTGGAATTCAAGTGTGCTGTGCCCAATCCACAAGAAAGGTGACCCCGCCATTCGCGCCAACTACCGCGGGATCAGCCTTCTAAGCATAGGTTACAAGGTCTTATCGAGCGTATTGTGTGAAAGACTGAAGCCCACCGTCAATGAACTGATTGGGCCTTATCAGTGTGGCTTTAGACCTGGCAAATCCACCATAGACCAGGTATTCACAATACGCCAAATCTTGGAAAAGACCCGCGAGAAAAGGATCGACACTCACCACCTATTTGTCGACTTTAAAGCCGCTTTTGACAGCACTAAAAGGAGTTGCCTATACGCCGCTATGTCTGAATTTGGCATCCCCTCAAAACTCATACGGCTGTGTAAAATGACGTTGAGCAATACCACCAGCTCCGTCAGAATTGGAAAAGACCTCTCCGAGCCGTTCGCCACAAAACGGGGTTTCAGACAGGGCGACTCCCTTTCATGTGACTTCTTTAATCTGATGTTGGAGAAGATAATAAGAGCTGCAGAACTGAACCGCTCAGGAACAATTTACTACAAGAGCGTGCAATTGCTGGCTTATGCCGATGACATCGACATCATCGGTAACAAAAACCGCGAAGTCTGTTCTGCCTTTTCCAAGTTGGATAGGGAAGCAAAGCGCATGGGTCTGGTGGTAAACGAGGACAAGACGAAGTATCTCCTGTCATCAAACAAACAGTCAGCACATTCGCGCCTTGGCACCCACGTCACTGTTGACAGTTACAATTTCGAGAAAGTAGAGAATTTCGTTTACTTGGGAACCAGCATTAACACCGATAATAATGTCAGCATTGAAATCCAACGCAGAATCACTCTTGCCAACAAGTGCTACTTTGGACTGAGTAGGCAATTCAGGAGTAAAGTCCTCTCTCGACGTACGAAAACCACGCTCTATAAGTCACTCATCATGCCCGTGCTGGTATATGGCGCAGAAGCATGGACAATGACAACATCCGATGAGGCGGCTCTTGGGGTGTTTGAGAGAAAGATTTTGCGGAAGATTTACGGTCCTTTACGCGTTGGCGACGGCGAGTACCGCAGACGATGGAACGATGAGCTGTATGAGCTTTACAACGATATGGACATAGTGCAGCGAATTAAAATACAGCGGCTCCGCTGGCTTGGTCATGTCGTTCGAATGGACACCGACGCTCCAGCTCTGAAAGTATTCAACTCGGAACCCGCTGGTGGTAGCAGAGGAAGAGGGAGGCCCCCACTGCGATGGAAAGATCAGGTGGAGAAGGACTTGGCTTCACTTGGCGTTTCCAATTGGCGTCAGTTGGCACAGAGGAGAAACGACTGGCGTGCTTTGCTGAACTCGGCCAAAATCGCTTAGGCGGTTACAGCGCCAAAAAAGAAGAAGAAGAAGATAACATAACATTTAGTAAACTAAAACACAGCTAGTTTTATATAAAAACCAAAAAATAATAATCTATTAAAAATTCCAGCTACCATTAACTCTAACGGGCACTTAACTAATCATCGTTAAATCTGTTAATTAATGTTTCCTATCAGAGTTAAAAATTATGAACTAAAAAATTTAAGTATGGCCCCAGTTGAGGCCCTCCATCATCACTCACTATTTTCGTTCATTTTTAAATAAAATATATAATATAATATATAAGTATTTATATCAATTTGCGCGCACTGGCTCAACAGACGCAATGGCTGAGTGAGATGAGCACTGTCGTGCCATTCGAGAGATCCGAGTTCGAGTCCTAGGGCAGGGAATTTTTTTTTTCCTTTTTTATTTATTTATTTTTTCTTGTTTAATTTTTATAAACTATCTTTATTGATTTTTTTTTTTTGCTTTTTTGATCTTATTTTCTTTTGATTTCTAAATTTTATTTATTGCTTTAAAAAGGAAATTTTTTTTAACTCAATTAAATTGTTTGCTAAAAGACAAACAAGACCAATAATAGGCCAATTCAGGCATCTGCCTTTCAACTCACGTCAGTCTTTCGAGAAAAAAAGTCTTTATATTTCGGCAACTATCTTGAAAGCCCTTTTATGTATTTCGGATAACAAATTGAAAGATGTTCTAATAGTGTTATTATATTTATCGGTTAGCAATAAATTTTCTAAAAACTAAACGAAATGAAAAAAATATTTTTTTAAAACAGGAAATACTAAAAATTTGAGAAACTGAAAGTGAAAGAAAAAAGATGAATCAAAAAAGTTTCCAAACGTTAAATAAAATAAAAAATATGAATTTTTTAAGCAATAAATAAGTAAAATAAATAAAAAAATTTGTTGCCGAGGATTGAACTCGGATCTCTCGAATGACATGAAAGTGCTCTGCTCACTGGGCCATTGCCACTGTTACAGCAAGGTTATCGGAATTGAAATTTATTGAAATCAAACAAAAAATTTCAAAATCATTCGTTCAAAATTTGGGTAAATGTTTTTGTTTACTTAACTTTAATGTTCATTAAATGCCATTAACGAATCATTAACTGACTCTGAGAGGGAATTTTTACAAATCGTTACTGAGGGACACCTTAAGTAATCATTAAACGACTCTGAGTGCAGCTGTTAGAGTGAAAAGCTGCTAAGTGCCTTTTAAAAAAGTTACAGGAGATGAAAACAACTTTTTATAGCCATTTTCTTCAAGCATTTCGCAAAACTTTGAATACAATATTTTGGCTTCATATGAATCAGAGGGATTCGATCTTTATTAAAAGATTTCGTTCTATTTTGGCCTTATCGGATTTTCGGTGCCGTTTTTAGATTTAGCAAATTTTTCTTTCATTGAATTTAAAGGAGAATAAATAATACGAAATACCTTTATCTTTTTCGATACAATACATTTTTAGTTTCTCTAGCCTCCTGTATCAAAATATGAGGTTTCATAAAAAGTGGACTTAGCAACTTTTCACTCTAAGCTAGCGATATGTACATAAATACGTTTGTAAGTATGATTGCGTATGCATTTAAGCAAAAAAACATTTTTCGTATACAAGCAGTAACATTTTTTGGTAAGTTCTTTAAAATCATATAGAAAATGAAGAGCAGAAATTCGAATAATTTTGAGTAAATAAATGTAAACTAATATTTTCAATGAAAATATTGATATGTAATTAGAAAAATTTTTTGTGCAACAAAGTAAAATGTATGAAATAAATTTATATATGCATGTGGAAATTTCGGCGAAACATAGAAAACATAGAAAAAAATGAATGAATGAATTCGCGAAAATATGAGTAAATTATAGTAATACTACGTACTTAGTTTTTCTCTCTGACGTCCGGATGTTTTTAAATAAGACTTTGAAATGTAAAAACATATGATTATTTCAAAAAATTATGTAAAAAGTTCAGTGCAATGTAGGATAACGATAAGGGTACCATATTCGGTAGAACTATAACAGAATAAATTTTTTGGTGCATAATGACGAATGGGTACGGAAACTGTCCTTTACAAATTTAATACTTAAATTATGGCATTATGGGTATTCATGGAAACACGCAAATGCCTCGTAATCATGTAAACCTCGTAAATAATTAGATTTTTCATACAAAATTAAATAAGTTTACGAGGTTCACATAGTTACGAGGCATTTACGCATTTTGATGAATTGCCCTATTATATTTTTGTTGATAAGAAATTACATTATAAAAAGAAAATTATTAATTTTGAGAGTTCGAAAGAAATGAACAGAGTTACACAGATTTCAATTATATTTTTTTAAGAGTTATTTGTTTTTTGTTATTTTTTGGCCTTTTAACAATTATACTCAACAATTTTATAATGAGCTCGAGGCCATTTTTCAAATGGTAGAAGTGATAGCTATTTCGGAAATCACCACATTTCCTCATCAGACTTCTTTCAGTAGGATTCGAACCGACGATCCC
>NW_016158244.1:28166-31799 GCF_001687245.7 Rhagoletis zephyria | reverse complement strand
CTTAGCACGGTGCATAGGCAACTGGCTGAGTCAGTGGGATCGTCGGTTCGAATCCTACTGAAAGAAGTCTGATGAGGAAATGTGGTGATTTCCGAAATAGCTATCACTTCTACCATTTTTTCAAATTATTGTTGCTTTTCCGCAATAAATTTTCATTTGAAAAATGGCCTCGAGCTCATTATAAAATTGTTGAATTTTTTTAAGAGTAAAAAGTAATAACTCAGGATCTGATTAATCTGGATTATGAATATGCACATCTTTCGTGCAAGAAAGGAAATATAATATTGAGCAAAAATCGACACACTTCGATATAAAAAAGAGCAGATATTTCTACAAGTAAATATGTACAAATAAAATTCAAAATTAAAATGTGATTGAGAAATGAAAATGCATACATACGCACACGCATAAGAATATATGTATCTACATATTAACAACGCGCATGCGTACATATGTATGTATGCAAATGTCCATAACCTTAAATAATTAATCACTTCTAATCACTAAACAAAAATCTACAAACATCAAAACGAAATACTTCTGCACATACATACAAATACTACAACTAGAAACAGACGCCACGTTTACATTTCCCCGAACTCCCGCTTCTAACGAGCAAGACATTCATTCATAAAAGCAGAAGCTTCATTCATAAACTCGCGTCCACCCTGCGCACTACAAGCATCCGCCGTCCACAAGCTCAAGTTCTTCGCGACGGTGAAAAAATTGTAAAATATTAAATTCAACAAACCACCGAGTTGATTTTAAAAGCGTCAACAGTGCACACAACTTCCTTTCCCTTCACACACTTGACTTGTCTAAACAAAATATTTTTTCTGCGCATTACAGAAAACGGGCAACAATGCCTACAAGTGCGCAGAATCCCTTCACTACCCAATAAACACAACGAATTCGCCTCGAATTCGAGACTAGCTCGTTTTCTCTGATAGAACTATCGAGACGGTACTTCGCGACGATAGATCGGCGAATTCAAATTCGTAGGAGAGTCACCTATCGTTAGTGAATCGAATATTGCTAGTTTTTGGAATCGTTGGCGATTCGAGAAATTTTTTTCTTCGAATCGCTGGCGACTCGAGAATATTAAATTTTTCTAATCGTTTAAGATTCTATAATTTTTATTTTTCGAATCGTTGGCGATTCGAAAATTTTTTGTTTTTCGAATCGTTGGAGATTCTAGAATTTTTATTTTTCGAATCGTTGGAGCTCCTATAATTTGTATTTTTCGAATGGTTGGCGTTTCGAGAATTATTGGGCTCGCTGGTGGTTTGAGATTGCAAATTTTTTCGACCCAAGAAGTATAGGATTTAAAAATCTAGCTATCTGAAATTAAGTCTATAATATAGGAAGCAAAAGGTAAAAAAATGCAATAGCAGCAGAGAATGTTTCGTTTTCTAGGGATATCAGAAAATGTGTAACAAATAAAGTAACATTAATTAACACCACTATATGTAAATATCCATTTCACGAAATAACCAAGGTTTTACAAATCACTTTAAATGCAGATATTTACTTTGTTCCGTTGCTGCATTAAATAAAGCCGGCTTACTAAAATAAATTGTAAAGAAATTGTATTTGTTTTATTTTCCTAACAAAGTATATTTTCGAAAAAAAAAACTATTTTCTCGATTGTGCCTCGAAGACGATGCAATAATCTTTCGAGAAAACTGATTTACTCGAACTCGCCTCGAATTAGAAACGAGCACAAAAAATATATTCGAGAAATTTATTTTCTCGATTCGTCTCGAATTCGATACGATGCCACCCTCATTTTTGTGTTTATAGGGTACGTACACAACACACATATATACATCCGAAATTTATACATACGTACATTACTCATATATGTACATAAACATGTTTGAATGTACAAAAGTATGTACATATGTGTGTATTTTTATTTATTAATTTTCACTGCACCCGTTTATGTACATACATACATATGTATATTATGTAAAACTCCTTAGTTCTTCACTTTTATTTAATTAACACCAAGAAAGAATCTATATAAATTGATTTCCAGCTGAACTTACCCTGGTTGGGTGTTGGAACAGCTCCTTTCTTTAGCTTTTTAGCCCCAACCTCGTCAGCTGCAGGCGGGGCTATGCTGCGGCGCCAGGTGGGCATCTCGTCCAATCCGCAGGTTCTCCCGCCAGCGATTTTGCAACTCCCGATTTTGGGGAAAAAGGAAGTAGTTCCTTTTTACTTCCCCTGGAAGGCAGCCGCGAACGATACATGTGCGTATTTTTGGCATGCTTTTGCTTAAAAACCTTTCACTAAACACCTTAAAATTCACTTTTAATAAAGCGACAACCGACAATCGTTGGCGATTCGAAAATTTTTTGTTTTTCGAATCGTTGGAGATTCTAGAATTTTTATTTTTCGAATCGTTGGAGCTCCTATAATTTGTATTTTTCGAATGGTTGGCGTTTCGAAAATTATTGGGCTCGCTGGTGGTTTGAGATTGCAAATTTTTTCGACCCAAGATTTATAGGATTTAAAAATCTAGCTATCTGAAATTAAATCTATAATATTAGGAAGCAAAAGGTAAATNATTAAGTCTATAATATAGGAAGCAAAAGGTAAAAAAATGCAATAGCAGCAGAGAATGTTTCGTTTTCTAGGGATATCAGAAAATGTGTAACAAATAAAGTAACATTAATTAACACCACTATATGTAAATATCCATTTCACGAAATAACCAAGGTTTTACAAATCACTTTAAATGCAGATATTTACTTTGTTCCGTTGCTGCATTAAATAAAGCCGGCTTACTAAATTAAATTGTAAAGAAATTGTATTTGTTTTATTTTCATAACAAAGTATATTTTCGNTAAATAAAGCCGGCTTACTAAAATAAATTGTAAAGAAATTGTATTTGTTTTATTTTCCTAACAAAGTATATTTTCGAAAAAAAAAACTATTTTCTCGATTGTGCCTCGAAGACGATGCAATAATCTTTCGAGAAAACTGATTTACTCGAGCTCGCCTCGAATTAGAAACGAGCACAAAAAATATATTCGAGAAATTTATTTTCTCGAGTTCGTCTCGAATTCGATACGATGCCACCCTCATTTTTGTGTTTATAGGGNGGGGCGGAACTAGCGCTTTGCCAGACTGTCCCTAAATTTTGCTGCAGGGGTACGTACACTACACACATATATACATCCGAAATTTATACATACGTACATACATTACTCATATATGTACATAAACCTGTTTGCATGTACAAAAGTATGTACATATGTGTGTATTTTTATACCTTTCATGAGCATGAAATGGTATTATAACTTTGGTCCGATGTTTGTAAGTACCAGAATAAGAAGAGATAGACCCATTAAAATGTATACTTATATGATCAGAACGTCGAGCTGAGTTGATTTATCCATGTCCGTCTGTCCGTCTGTCCGTCTGTCTGTCTGTTTGTATGCAATCTAGTCTCTCAGTTTTAGAGATATCCGGATCAAATTTGGTAGGTGGGTGTATTTTTATAATGTATTAATCATTTGTCGGAACCGGAAGAATCGGACCACTATAACATATAGCTCCCATACAACTGATTGTTCAGATATGACAAGTAAGAGCAGCGCTGTCTTCGGCTATGCCGAAGGCTTC
>NW_016158244.1:11646-27116 GCF_001687245.7 Rhagoletis zephyria | reverse complement strand
TTATTTATTAATTTTCACTGCACCCGTTTATGTACATACATACATATGTATATTATGTAAAACTCCTTAGTTCTTCACTTTTATTTAATTAACACCAAGAAAGAATCTATATAAATTGATTTCCAGCTGAACCTACCCTGGTTGGGAGTTGGAACAGCTCCTTTCTTTAGCTTTTTAGCCCCAACCTCGTCAGCTGCAGACGTGGCTATGCTGCGGCGCCAGGTGGGCATCTCGTCCAATCCGCAGGTTCTCCCGCCAGCGATTTTGCAACTCCCGATTTTGGGGAAAAAGGAAGTAGTTCCTTTTTACTTCCCCTGGAAGGCAGCCGCGAACGATACATGTGCGTATTTTTGGCATGCTTTTGCTTAAAAACCTTTCACTAAACACCTTAAAATTCACTTTTAATAAAACGACAACCGCGCGCTTACAAGATTTTTTCGTTTCGACAACTTTGGACGCTAGTTGATTTGCTTTCATTTTCCCCTTCCCCAATTGTTTTACAATTTTGGCGCAATTCTACTTTTGACGAAATCTAAAAATAGACAAATGACATTTTTTGGTATTTTTTTACCATTTCTCCGCTTTTCTTATAAAAATCTTAAAGTAGCCAATTCTCATTTTTTGTCTAACGGCATATCGCAAGAGCAAGTGTAAAAAGGTGAATAATTTCATCTCTTTCCGTGGTAAAAAAGTATGTGGTGATCTTAGATGTAGTTTGGTGAACTCTCGCATCTCAAATATTTATTTTGGTGAACTCCCGCATCTCAAACCTTTCAGAATTTATTAGTACTAAAAAAATTTAACATTAACATTTGCTCCTTCTCATTAAATTAACATTATTTGACATAACCCTTTCTTTGCGCTGTATTTCGTACGAATTAACAGCAGAGGGCGCTCTCATTTGTGATTTGCAGGTGAGCAGCGCTGTTATGTGGGCATGTATGTTAGATTCTATAGGATTTTTAAAGTCCTGCATTTCCATTTTTAAGAGGTATTTCAACTTTTTTTTGCCTAAGACAATGTGAAGCCCATCCACAACCTATAACCAAAATTTCAAAAAAATCCGTACAGCCGATCTCGAGCTTTTCGAATAGAAAAAAACGGGTTTCAAAATATATCTATATATATATAATAATAGCCGTTTCCGTTGTTCGGAGTTAACTCAAAAACTACTGCATAGATTTCAGTAAAATTTTCAGAGAATATACCTTGAATATATGGTCCTATTATAGGCTACCAGAAAACTCTCTAGGTGGAGCTGGGGTCGAGTTATTTATAAAAGTCGCATTTATGAACCGGTTTCGTTCAAATTCAAAACATGTGCTACCTATATGATGAGAAATACGTATGCGAAAAATAAAACCGCTAGGTGGCGCTGGTGTCGAGTTGTTTATACAAATCGTATTTATTAAACGATTTCTTTTAAATTCAAAATGTAAGCTACCAGCATGATGGAAAATACGTTTACCAAAAATATACCCTCTATGGTGGCGCGGGAGTCGAGTCATTTATAAAAGTCTTATTTATGAACCGATTTCGTTCAAATTCAAAGTATAAGCTACCCGCACGATGAAAAAGCATTTGCGAAAAATGGACCCGATAAAAGCCCTATTTATGAACCGATTTCGTTCAAATTCAAAGTATAAGCTACCCGCACGATGAAAAAGCATTTGCGAAAAATGGACCCGATAAAAGCCCTATTTATGAACCGATTTCGTTCAAATTCAAAGTATAAGCTACCCGCACGATGAAAAAGCATTTGCGAAAAATGGACCCGATAAAAGCCCTATTTATGAACCGATTTCGTTCAAATTCAAAGTATAAGCTACCCGCACGATGAAAAAGCATTTGCGAAAAATGGACCCGATAAAAGCCCTATTTATGAACCGATTTTTTTGATGCAAATTCGAAACGTTTATTACTTTCATGATTATATATTTTTTTCATTCGAAACATATATGTACATACATACATAAAATGATAGCCGTTTTCGTTTTTCGGACTAAACTCAAAAGCCAGTAAAATTATAGCCTACTAGACAACACGCAGGTGGCGCTGGAGTAGAGTTATTTATAAAAGTCATATTTATTAACCGATTTCGTTCAAATTCGCAAAATGAGCTACCCGTATGATGAAAAATTCGTTTCCTAAAAATGAACCCGCTGTAATCTGATTGAAATTCATAATGCGTATTCATTTGATGACGAGCAGTGGTTTTGCAAAGGGACCTAATGGATTGCGCTGCAGCCGAAATCAATTATATAAATAGGCAATCATGTTTCCTTTACACCCCTTTTGCGGCTAAACTATACCTCTAAGGTATAAACAATTATATATCATTAGAAAGGTATTTTGATCAAATTTCAAATTGGTTTAACATAAAGCGAAAAAATCAATTCAAAAGTGACACCAATACTAATGCCGTACATGTAGATGCCCTGCAAACCATTTTTTCAGAGTATTCTGAATCGGAAAGATCCCATCCGATTTTTTGCCGAATTTTCTAAAATGAAATAAATTACGCACACATCCATTCTTTTACGAAAATTCGGAAAAAAATCGGTAAAGAAATCAAAATAATGCTGCTATGTGAAGAATTTCTTGCAGACTTCTTTCAGAATTTTCTTTATTTTTCGTACAGAAATTTCTTTACGAGTTCGTGTCAACCACTTCATATAATTTTCTTTGAAGATTCGGAAAAAAATCGTTACAGAAATCAGATACTCCTAAAGATTTCGTTAAGATTTCGGGAACTTTGGGTTTGCAGGGTGGTTGGGGCGGAAATGCCTCCTAAATGTATGCTTTAATATTGATGCTGAATTACAGAAACGTGCTAAGCAGCAGTTTAGGAATAAGATGTATGTATGTATGTACATAAATAGATTAGACACAAACAAGGAAGAAGGTAAAGCTGAGTATGGAGAAGAAGAAAGGGATAAATACAGAAATTGAAATAAAAGTAAAGAAACCTAAATGCAAAGACAAAGAGGAAGGAAATATTAAGATCAGGATAAAGGAAAAGATAAAGGAAAAGATGAAGATGAAGATGAAGATGAAGATGAAGATGACGATGAAGATGAAGATGAAGACGAAGATGAAGATGAAGATGACGATGAAGATGAAGATGAAGACGAAGATGAAGATGAAGATGACGATGAAGATGAAGATGAAGACGAAGATGAAGATGAAGATGACGATGAAGATGAAGATGAAGACGAAGATGAAGATGAAGATGACGATGAAGATGAAGATGAAGACGAAGATGAAGATGAAGATGACGATGAAGATGAAGATGAAGACGAAGATGAAGATGAAGATGACGATGAAGATGAAGATGAAGACGAAGATGAAGATGAAGATGACGATGAAGATGAAGATGAAGACGAAGATGAAGATGAAGATGACGATGAAGATGAAGATGAAGACGAAGATGAAGATGAAGATGACGATGAAGATGAAGATGAAGACGAAGATGAAGATGAAGATGACGATGAAGATGAAGATGAAGACGAAGATGAAGATGAAGATGACGATGAAGATGAAGATGAAGACGAAGATGAAGATGAAGATGACGATGAAGATGAAGATGAAGACGAAGATGAAGATGAAGATGACGATGAAGATGAAGATGAAGACGAAGATGAAGATGAAGATGACGATGAAGATGAAGATGAAGACGAAGATGAAGATGAAGATGACGATGAAGATGAAGATGAAGACGAAGATGAAGATGAAGATGACGATGAAGATGAAGATGAAGACGAAGATGAAGATGAAGATGACGATGAAGATGAAGATGAAGACGAAGATGAAGATGAAGATGACGATGAAGATGAAGATGAAGACGAAGATGAAGATGAAGATGACGATGAAGATGAAGATGAAGACGAAGATGAAGATGAAGATGACGATGAAGATGAAGATGAAGACGAAGATGAAGATGAAGATGACGATGAAGATGAAGATGAAGACGAAGATGAAGATGAAGATGACGATGAAGATGAAGATGAAGACGAAGATGAAGATGAAGATGACGATGAAGATGAAGATGAAGACGAAGATGAAGATGAAGATGACGATGAAGATGAAGATGAAGACGAAGATGAAGATGAAGATGACGATGAAGATGAAGATGAAGACGAAGATGAAGATGAAGATGACGATGAAGATGAAGATGAAGACGAAGATGAAGATGAAGATGACGATGAAGATGAAGATGAAGACGAAGATGAAGATGAAGATGACGATGAAGATGAAGATGAAGACGAAGATGAAGATGAAGATGACGATGAAGATGAAGATGAAGACGAAGATGAAGATGAAGATGACGATGAAGATGAAGATGAAGACGAAGATGAAGATGAAGATGACGATGAAGATGAAGATGAAGACGAAGATGAAGATGAAGATGACGATGAAGATGAAGATGAAGACGAAGATGAAGATGAAGATGACGATGAAGATGAAGATGAAGACGAAGATGAAGATGAAGATGACGATGAAGATGAAGATGAAGACGAAGATGAAGATGAAGATGACGATGAAGATGAAGATGAAGACGAAGATGAAGATGAAGATGACGATGAAGATGAAGATGAAGACGAAGATGAAGATGAAGATGACGATGAAGATGAAGATGAAGACGAAGATGAAGATGAAGATGACGATGAAGATGAAGATGAAGACGAAGATGAAGATGAAGATGACGATGAAGATGAAGATGAAGACGAAGATGAAGATGAAGATGACGATGAAGATGAAGATGAAGACGAAGATGAAGATGAAGATGACGATGAAGATGAAGATGAAGACGAAGATGAAGATGAAGATGACGATGAAGATGAAGATGAAGACGAAGATGAAGATGAAGATGACGATGAAGATGAAGATGAAGACGAAGATGAAGATGAAGATGACGATGAAGATGAAGATGAAGACGAAGATGAAGATGAAGATGACGATGAAGATGAAGATGAAGACGAAGATGAAGATGAAGATGACGATGAAGATGAAGATGAAGACGAAGATGAAGATGAAGATGACGATGAAGATGAAGATGAAGACGAAGATGAAGATGAAGATGACGATGAAGATGAAGATGAAGACGAAGATGAAGATGAAGATGACGATGAAGATGAAGATGAAGACGAAGATGAAGATGAAGATGACGATGAAGATGAAGATGAAGACGAAGATGAAGATGAAGATGACGATGAAGATGAAGATGAAGACGAAGATGAAGATGAAGATGACGATGAAGATGAAGATGAAGACGAAGATGAAGATGAAGATGACGATGAAGATGAAGATGAAGACGAAGATGAAGATGAAGATGACGATGAAGATGAAGATGAAGACGAAGATGAAGATGAAGATGACGATGAAGATGAAGATGAAGACGAAGATGAAGATGAAGATGACGATGAAGATGAAGATGAAGACGAAGATGAAGATGAAGATGACGATGAAGATGAAGATGAAGACGAAGATGAAGATGAAGATGACGATGAAGATGAAGATGAAGACGAAGATGAAGATGAAGATGACGATGAAGATGAAGATGAAGACGAAGATGAAGATGAAGATGACGATGAAGATGAAGATGAAGACGAAGATGAAGATGAAGATGACGATGAAGATGAAGATGAAGACGAAGATGAAGATGAAGATGACGATGAAGATGAAGATGAAGACGAAGATGAAGATGAAGATGACGATGAAGATGAAGATGAAGACGAAGATGAAGATGAAGATGACGATGAAGATGAAGATGAAGACGAAGATGAAGATGAAGATGACGATGAAGATGAAGATGAAGACGAAGATGAAGATGAAGATGACGATGAAGATGAAGATGAAGACGAAGATGAAGATGAAGATGACGATGAAGATGAAGATGAAGACGAAGATGAAGATGAAGATGACGATGAAGATGAAGATGAAGACGAAGATGAAGATGAAGATGACGATGAAGATGAAGATGAAGACGAAGATGAAGATGAAGATGACGATGAAGATGAAGATGAAGACGAAGATGAAGATGAAGATGACGATGAAGATGAAGATGAAGACGAAGATGAAGATGAAGATGACGATGAAGATGAAGATGAAGACGAAGATGAAGATGAAGATGACGATGAAGATGAAGATGAAGACGAAGATGAAGATGAAGATGACGATGAAGATGAAGATGAAGACGAAGATGAAGATGAAGATGACGATGAAGATGAAGATGAAGACGAAGATGAAGATGAAGATGACGATGAAGATGAAGATGAAGACGAAGATGAAGATGAAGATGACGATGAAGATGAAGATGAAGACGAAGATGAAGATGAAGATGACGATGAAGATGAAGATGAAGACGAAGATGAAGATGAAGATGACGATGAAGATGAAGATGAAGACGAAGATGAAGATGAAGATGACGATGAAGATGAAGATGAAGACGAAGATGAAGATGAAGATGACGATGAAGATGAAGATGAAGACGAAGATGAAGATGAAGATGACGATGAAGATGAAGATGAAGACGAAGATGAAGATGAAGATGACGATGAAGATGAAGATGAAGACGAAGATGAAGATGAAGATGACGATGAAGATGAAGATGAAGACGAAGATGAAGATGAAGATGACGATGAAGATGAAGATGAAGACGAAGATGAAGATGAAGATGACGATGAAGATGAAGATGAAGACGAAGATGAAGATGAAGATGACGATGAAGATGAAGATGAAGACGAAGATGAAGATGAAGATGACGATGAAGATGAAGATGAAGACGAAGATGAAGATGAAGATGACGATGAAGATGAAGATGAAGACGAAGATGAAGATGAAGATGACGATGAAGATGAAGATGAAGACGAAGATGAAGATGAAGATGACGATGAAGATGAAGATGAAGACGAAGATGAAGATGAAGATGACGATGAAGATGAAGATGAAGACGAAGATGAAGATGAAGATGACGATGAAGATGAAGATGAAGACGAAGATGAAGATGAAGATGACGATGAAGATGAAGATGAAGACGAAGATGAAGATGAAGATGACGATGAAGATGAAGATGAAGACGAAGATGAAGATGAAGATGACGATGAAGATGAAGATGAAGACGAAGATGAAGATGAAGATGACGATGAAGATGAAGATGAAGACGAAGATGAAGATGAAGATGACGATGAAGATGAAGATGAAGACGAAGATGAAGATGAAGATGACGATGAAGATGAAGATGAAGACGAAGATGAAGATGAAGATGACGATGAAGATGAAGATGAAGACGAAGATGAAGATGAAGATGACGATGAAGATGAAGATGAAGACGAAGATGAAGATGAAGATGACGATGAAGATGAAGATGAAGACGAAGATGAAGATGAAGATGACGATGAAGATGAAGATGAAGACGAAGATGAAGATGAAGATGACGATGAAGATGAAGATGAAGACGAAGATGAAGATGAAGATGACGATGAAGATGAAGATGAAGACGAAGATGAAGATGAAGATGACGATGAAGATGAAGATGAAGACGAAGATGAAGATGAAGATGACGATGAAGATGAAGATGAAGACGAAGATGAAGATGAAGATGACGATGAAGATGAAGATGAAGACGAAGATGAAGATGAAGATGACGATGAAGATGAAGATGAAGACGAAGATGAAGATGAAGATGACGATGAAGATGAAGATGAAGACGAAGATGAAGATGAAGATGACGATGAAGATGAAGATGAAGACGAAGATGAAGATGAAGATGACGATGAAGATGAAGATGAAGACGAAGATGAAGATGAAGATGACGATGAAGATGAAGATGAAGACGAAGATGAAGATGAAGATGACGATGAAGATGAAGATGAAGACGAAGATGAAGATGAAGATGACGATGAAGATGAAGATGAAGACGAAGATGAAGATGAAGATGACGATGAAGATGAAGATGAAGACGAAGATGAAGATGAAGATGGAGATGAAGATGAAGAAGAAGATGAAGATGAAGATTAAGATGAAGATGAACTTGAACATGAACATGAACTTGGTCATCAACATGAAGGTGAAGCGATAGAGACGAATATAGAGAGAAAGAAAGTGATGGGGAAAAAAAGGAAATACAACTAAAGAATGTGCGATGTTATATTGTGGTGTGTTATGCTACATATGGTATGTTATTTAATCTTATGTTATGGTATGGTATGTTATGCTAAGTACTAAGCTAAACTGCCCGCCACTTAATCCATTCCAACTAATGATATTTCAGCACAACTCACATAAACTATCCTTAATTTTAGCGGTTGAATTTCAACCGCTGGGCGAACACTAGTATATAGAAAACCACAAGGCTTTGGCCCTATATTCATCTTAGACGAATTTACTTTTCATATGGCTAAATGGAGGATTCATTTAAGTATGCATTTAACGACCGCAGCAAACTGAAAATGACAGTTGTCAACCGAAAAACTTTTGCATGTGATACATAACTCGAGATCAGTGAGCCTTAAAACATAGTACGCTTAATTCGTGGGAAATTTTCCTTATTTATAGAGAAATTGACAGCCCCTTCGACAGTCACAAACTCTTAAGGTTTTAATTTGACACGCAATTCGTGATTAGCATGTCTAAAAACCAATTCAGTGGCATTTTGAAAAAGATTGTCTTATTTTTAGAAAAATTCATAGTTCATTCGACAGTTGTCAGCTGTCAGTGTTTTAATTTGACACAAAATTCGTGATCAGCATGTCTGAAAACCTATTTTTAAAAAGATTGTCTTATTTTTAGAAAAAGTCACAGTCTATTTTTATTTAACATGAAATTCGTGATCGGCATGTCAAAAAACGTAATCAGTGGTATTTTCAAAAAGATTTTCTTAATTTTAGAGAAATTGGCAGTTGATTTGACAGCTCTCAACTTTCAAACTATAAATTTTATTGCATATTCGGATTTTGCATAACAACAATACTACGATCCCGCAGTTTTATTATAATCGTAACAGCCTTTCTAATTTTTCGCTTAAAACATGGCTTCTCCGACCACTGTGCGCCGTGTTCACTGCTTCGGCCCAAAACTATGGAGTGCACTCGAATGTTTCATCATGCACCTTACCATCTCAACAAGTGTTCTGTTCTTACGCTCCGCCATACCGTTTTGTTGCGAAGGATATGGTGCCGTAAAACGGCGTTTGATTCCGCAGTCACTTACAAAATTGTCAAATTGTTCATTACAGTATTCACGGCCGTTGTCGGATTGCAACGCTTTTATTTTCTTCACCGTGAATGTTTCAACTTTCGCTTTATACTGCTTGAAAACCTTAAGCACATCCGATTTTTCTTTATGAAAAAGAATTCACACCGTCTCTACTTTTCGTCGATAAAAGTTACAAAATATTTCGCACCGGAATTAGACGCGGGTGTAGGGAAATATGCATAAAAATGTGCCATCATAAATACTAGTTTAAGATAACAATGGTAAAAAATATTTTAAGATCTAAAATATTTAAGATCTCTTTTCAGAGATAGTAGTCGAGAGATCGAGGTTTAATTTAAGCCAGGAAGGTTATATCACCTTTTGTTTCTTGCTAGAGCTTCTAATATATTACAAAAACCGCGATTTTTTGACAATTTGGCGTGGTTTTTTGATTAATCTGGAGCTGATGGAAACTTTATGCTTGCGGATTCGTAATAGACACAAAAAAATCTATCATAAACAGCTTTAACATTTGCCGTAGGCTCATTCCACGGAAATCGATACCGAATGAAACGAAAGTAAACTTAAGAATTTGACTGTATTATATCTAGTAAGTAAGTGTAAATAAATCTAACTGTCAAGACAGAAAGCCAAAATTCCGAAATTTATCTCGAAATCAGATATTATTTTACTTTACGAGAGGTTAATTTCCTTCAAAATTGACAAGACTGATTTTCATAGTCTATCGCCTTTTTTACATTGTTTAAAATGTCAATAGAGAGAACAATTTGTCAGCATTATAACAGTGGATTTTTAAAATTTTTCTGGCAAGTACTAAATATTTTATTATATATTGAATCAAAGCACATTTTAATGTCACGCCCGTCACAAAATACACAAAATAGTTATTTTTTGAAGGAAAATACAGTGTACAAAAGCTGAAGAAAGTAACGCTATGATACAGGGGAATATGTGCGAATTGCTTTTAGGTATTTATGTGCTTTCATTTTCGAAAAGCCGATTATGTTGGTCACGCCCGTCACATGTCACAACCGTCACAATTTAAACAAATTTTGACAAATTTTAATAAAACCGGCCAGGGACTGCTACCGCTACTTATCTGCTAATCTATAATGTATCATATATCTGGATGTGGATTTCTTCAAGGAGTCGTCTTCGCATCACCGCTGACACGCAGAGTTTTCAAGGGGTGAAGTCTTCGTCCTGCGTTTTCAGTGGAATGTTTGGGTAAGGTTGACCGTTCTCCTCGATATAGTCTGTCCACTTCTATCGTTGTTGGCCAACTTCGTTAAGTCTCCGTTTGTCTCGGAGGTACAGGTGTTAACCACCATCATTATCTCAGGAAACCGGTCGTCCCGTCGTTTTTGTACTTCATCTGTAAGTTGGGCTATGATGGTCTTGATGGTTCGATTCATCCGCTCCGTTGGATTTTCCTGCAGTGTATACGATGCTGTAAACTGGAACTCCTTACTGGTAAATTGCACGCCGTTGTTTGTGACGAAGATCTTCGGTGTCCCAAATATGGAGAGAATTCGTTCTCGGAAAGCTGGTTGTGGATTTCTGCAAGGACTCGTCTTCGCATAACCGCAAGCACGCAGAGTTTCCAAGGGGCGATGTCTTCGTCCTACGTTCGCACTGGAATGGTACATTTGACCGTTCTTCTCGATATATTCTGTTCACTTTTCTGGTTGTTGGCGAACTTCGTTTAGTCTCTTGTGGAGCCATTGGTCTTTCTCAGCTTTTATAAGTACATCGGCGGCTACTTGTGTGGAAATCATCGGTATTGTTTCTAAGGGGATCCTCAGCAAGGCATCAGCAACAATGATAAGCTAGCCTCTTCGGTATCGAATGTCGAAGGTGTGTTGTTGTCGCTCGAGTACCTAGCGGGCGATGCGACCTGACGGACTGTCTATGGAGTTTAGTCACTTCAGTAAAAGATGATCGGTTGCTACCGTAAAGTGGTATCATTCGAGGTATGCTCGCATCTTTCGAAAGCCCCTTAAAAGGGCGAGACATTCTTTTTCTGTCTGACTACGCTTCGTTTAATCGGCGGCTGGCGTTAGCGATGGCGTGTTCATTTTCACCGATGGTTTGCCTGAGCACCACTCCCAGGCCGTAGTCACTGGCGTTTGTTTGCAAAATGAAGGGTTGTGTAAAGTCTGGACAGGCGAGAACCGATGCTTCCGTCAAGCCGTTCTTGAGTGCCTCGAAGGTGTTTTGTTGTTTTTCACTCCAGTTCCACGTATACCCTTTTTGGGTAGTGACATCAATAGCTTCACGACCTTGGCAAAATTTAGAACGAATCAGCGGTACCACGATACAACTCTAAGGAATTGTCCGAGTTCTTTGATATTTGTTGGCAGCTTCATTGTTTGGATAGCAACTACTTTGCCCGGATCGGTTAGGATATGCTCTTGACTGATCACGCGTCCTAAGTACTTTATCTGGGTTTTGAAAGAACGCACATTTTTCATGACTAACACGTAGCTTGGCTTCCTTTAAACGACCGAGGACCTCTTGCAGTTTGGCCATGTACACTTCGAAAGAACGCCCAATCATCACAACGTCATCGAGGTAGAAAAAGGCGTATAGTTCCATGTCAGGACCAATGACTGCATCGAGTGTTCGTTGAAAAGTTACTGGAGCTGAGGCCGAAGGACATCACTCGCCACTGGAACAATCCACGAGGTGGGACGATAAACGCTGTGTAATGTTTACTTGAGGCCTAAATGGGTATTTGCCAGTAACCGTTCTTAGGGTCTAGCATACTAATTAGGGCATTCAGTCCCGAAGCATTTTAACAATCCCGGGATTTCGGGATTAAAAAATCCTTATCCCGGGTTCTCGCGATTTTTTCGGGATTTCGACTTCATCACCTTTTGCCTTTTTCAAACCACACAGATTCATTGTCACCACATTTGGTCTTAGGGGAGCATAATGCACCTCCGTAAAAGAGTACGTAATTTGATACTTAAACATTTTTATTCTAAAAAATAAATATCTATAAATAAATAAGTATCTATATTACTTGTCAAAACCATTTACTAATATTTGCAGAAATCCTTTTCCAAAAAATGCCAGCAAAGTAAAATGAAGAACAACTCTGCCTTACTGTAAAAGCTTGTTGTGTTTTCAATTGCTACCGGGTTTTTCGTTATTACACAGTTCTTGCACAAAATATTTGAACAAGTACAGTTATTCAGGCAGGTCCTGAAATTCAAGTGCAAACGGCTCAAGTTCTCTTTGAATCTAAATTTTAGTGTTCGGTATTTCTCGTGTTTCATGTCAAATTAATTATTATTTTTTCGTTTTGGACATCTCTTTAATTCTTTAAATGAATCAGTAAAGATATTGGGATCCGGAGCTGTAATTGAATATCCTAGTACTGATGTATTTTGGGTTGCGGAGTTGCTCGAGTGTGTGGTTGCTACGCGGCAGTGGGTAAGCATCGGGTATGTATCGTGCATTCAATTGACGACAATCGTTGCACAGGCGCCAACTTCCTGTCTTCTTCTTTACTAGCACAATCACCGAATTTGCTATCCGGGTCGTATCTCAGCTCTGATATGCCTTCGGCCGCTCCATTAATATCTATCTATCTCTGCGTACTAGTACGACTCTCCGTTTTGGACATCTAGTGCATTATCGTCTTTAACTGATTGTGCGGATATCTTGGCGACCGCACTGCCAGCAGAATATAACTTGCTCGTTCCTTCATCTGCTCGCGAGATGCTTATCTTGCCTACAACTGCGGCGCACTGTTACTGGATTAATTGTTCGTTGGGCCGTTACACGAGCCACCTAGTTTACGCGATCCTCTCGTTATATGTTGTTGGGAAGGAGTCGGTCACGGGGATGTGATGGGGTGGTACTTCGTCTCCGTGTTGATTCACTTGGCGGAGTCCTTCTTCTCGTGTCCGAGGCGGTGCTAGATCGTAGAAGTCCTCTGCCTTTTCCGATAGATCATCATATGAATGGAGATATTTCCGGCGGATGTAGAGTTGGTATTCAAAAGAACAATTGAGGTAAATTCTTTTTCAGGTTCAGAGCTAACATCACAGCACGACAAAATTCGTATCTCCTGCGAACCATGGCGGATTATTCTCAAATTTTAACATACTAATCTACTTTAGAAGGGGCACATTTGAAGCTAAGTCTTAATTCGATACCTCTACCGGTACCAGAGTTATAGCCCAAACTATGGTCACAAGAAATGGATAAGATTCACTTTCCGTAAAATTATAAAAAATATGACAATATCATTGTCAAATGAAAGGTAATCTGACGTATTTTAATCCATACATATTTTCGGGTTGCCACACAGTCAAAAGTTTAAAATAATGTTACAATATCCGTTTTAATAATATTTCCGAGAGAATAATTTCTATAAGGGCCGAATTCACAGTGCGTATTTAACTCAGAATCGGTAGTTAACTACAGATTTTTGTACTTAATTTGGCCCCAAATGAATGTATTTTTATGTTTTGTTAACCATACATTTCCAAGTATTAAGCACATTTTTACGTTTTTTCAACGTCAAGTTTGTATTTCATAATAATGTTTTTATTTCGTTGAAACTCTGTTCTCTTTTCAAAAAAGATATTTTTAATTTTTAAACATATAGCAACCTATTTTCTACATTTAAGTTTATAGTTTAGTATGAAAATAAGTGTCCCCAACTTCATATATTTTTGTGGATCGAAGACTTTAAAAACCACAACCTTAAATTCTGTTTCGCTACTAAGAGAGTAGCTCAAGCAGAAAAATAAAAGTTCTTTATATTAATAAGGGAACATAGAAGTAAAAACAGTTCAGGGGACTATTTTATAATACGATGAAATCTGAAGTTCATAAAAGAAACGTACATACATAGTTTAAGAAAAAACCTGGAGTCAGTAGCGATACTAGTTTGTCCTATCAATTTCATTAAGTAATTCAGCGTGTGGCGCTTTAAGCAGATTCATCGCATCTGGCTCCAGTTTTTTCTTTTTACTGCATTTTCTTTGTAAACTTAATTCAGATATTATAGGATCTGATGATAGCAAAATATAGTTTAAAATATCGATATTAGTATGCTTTGCACTATCTTTTCTACTTCTGTGTTCTCTTATGAATTTAAAATCCTTATTTTTTGCTTCCGCTCCTAGCTGACCAATAGGTAGAATTGCATGCTTTATAACCTCTGATCCGTGGATAAGAACTTTGTGAACACTTGTCGGCATATTAAACCATGAATATGAGGTTATAAACATATTTGCAGTTTCGAATGTATATTTGTGAAATTTTTTCACATCTATTTCATATATATCACAGGGCACGGCATTGCGCGCGAGTGACGAAAGCAGCCACAGTAGCATACTGAAATGACTCGCTTATACAGGGTGTCCCAGAAGTAACCAGCCATACTTGGTGGGGGGTGAGCTCTGTAATAAACAAAAAATGTTCAGGTTAAAGTGTTACCGTTTTCGAAATATTTAAATTTTTTTGAATTAAAAAAAATCGTGCCTTTTCATGTATTTCCTTTAACTGCATCTACAAACCTGGCTATACTTAGTACATTTTATTTGCAAAATACTTCTAGATAGTTGCTTCTCCATACTCGAATGCAATATAGTTAAAATATATTAAGGAACCATCATAAAATTAGGACTATTTTGGGATTTTTAACTTTTTGATATTTTCTTCCCCCAACTTTGACTATCTCTGGTGAAAAAATGTACTTAGCTATAACTTTACATTACATAAAAAAATAACTAATTTAATAAAGATAAGAAAGGTGCCACTCTTAGTGTTTCGAATAAAAAAAAAAGTTATAGCCGCTTTTGTGAGCAAAGGACTGAGACACGCTAGAATGTATTTAATAGATTAAAATTTAAGTTGCTCTTATTACTGACCAATGACATGCTAAATAGTACAAAGGTACGTTATTACATGCTCCTGACATTATTTTATGTTACTTACCGGGATTCAGATTAGAGTCAATAACAAGGGCTACATATATATATCAATAGTTTTTGTGAAGGACGGGTTCACGTGAAATAAAATATACATGAGTTGTTTGAAGAAAAATTTATTCAATTATTGATAAAATATGCTCAAATTGGCGACCTACTACTCTAATATAAGCTCGGCACCTTTTAAGAAAAGACGCTTTTAGAGATCTTAAACTCAATTGGGCTATCTCAGCAGCAGCTCCATTTCTTTGTTCCCGCAAATGCTCTTCGTTTTGAATTGTTTTTGAATAAATTTTGTCC
>NW_016158244.1:4082-11621 GCF_001687245.7 Rhagoletis zephyria | reverse complement strand
CCATAGTCTTCGCCGCAGGTTTAAGGCTACATCTTCTAAAAGAGTTGGAAGCCGCTCCTGAAAGAACTCTAAATAACTGTGATAGTTGAGCGTTGGCGGCAGTTCCACAGGTCCCAATATCTGACAATTAAAAATACCGTACTATAAATTTATTTTGTACCGGTACTGCGAACGATATTCTCTCATTTCGTGAGGATTGTCTATCTGCTAACTGTGAAGGTTATGTAAATTAAAATAAACATCACGTTTGCATGATGATTCATCGCTCCAAATTATTTGATTAAACAAGTAATTTTTAGCAAAAAAAAAACCGACTTCAACTGCCATAAAAAAAAAATATATATATATATATCTCATGATCCGCTGATCGGATCTTAACCAGATTAGTATGGGACCACCTCTGAGACACTTCCTTTCCGATGCAAAAAGAATTATCGAAATCGGTTGACGTGGTCCAAAGTCATGCGGTAACATACAATAAAAAAAAAAAAAAATATTCCGACGAACTGATAACCTCCTCCTTTTTTGGAAGTCGGTTAAAAAGTTGGGATATGATTCATGCATTCGCAACATTTCACGCCAAAATCTAACCCTCGACACGTTGAATGTGGTAGGGATGAAATCGATGGTCTTTTAAAGCTTTGTGAACTGTAGTTTATGGTATTCCCGTCCGTCTTTCCATCATTCTCACTGAAGTCGGTGGACCTAGTTCCACTTCCTCTAACACAACTTCAACATCTACCGTTGCAGGATATCCTGTTTCGCCGCCACGCCTTCCAGGTATGCGACTTTAAAAAATTGAAAAATGATAGTTAACAAGAAAGCTAAACAAGAAAGGTGTAAAAATCACTTACCTTCATATATTTCTCTATGGGTCCGGGCGAATACTTCACGACCCGGATGCCGACGATTTGGGTATCGCTCTGCATAGAGTCTTTGAGCAGCTCTGGCATTACAGCAAGCTTCACCGTAAATTATGTGAATATCCGCATATTCATGCGACGTATACTGCGTGTTCTCTGTCATAGTATTAATAACACAATGTTCGAAGGGTCCAATTTCACAAAATCCACTTTCACTAATTCCGGTAAGTAACATAAAATAATGTCAGGAGCAGGTAATAATGTCCCTTTGTACTATTTAGCATGTCATTGGTCGGTAACAAGAGCAACTTAAATTTAAATCTATTAAATACATTCTAGCGTGTCTCGGTCCTTCGGTCACAAAAGCGGCTATAACTTTTTTTTCTATTCAAAAGAGTAAGAGTGGCACCCTTCTGAAATACTTAGTAAATGACCAATTTTTTTATGTAATGTAAAGTTATAGCTCAATACATTTTTTTCACCAGAGATAGTCAAAGGTGGGGAAGAAAATATCAAAAAGTTAAAAATCCCAAAATAGTCCTAATTTTATGATGGTTCCTTAATATATTTTAACTACATTGCCTTCGCATATGGAGAAGCAACTATCTGGAAGTATTTTACATACAAAATTTACTAAGTATAGGCTGGGTTGTAGATGCAGTTAAAGAAAATACATGAAAAGGCAGGATTTTTTTTTAATAAAAAATAAATAAATAATTCCAAAACGGTGTCACGTTTACGTGAAAATTTTTTGTTTATCAGGGACCTCACCTCCACCACCTACCTTCACCTAAAGTTTGGCACGTTACTTCTGGGACACCCTGTATATAGACGAGATTTGGAAGTTTTTATCCAGACGTCCAATCGACATGTTTGAGATATCGTTGAAAACGTCTTGAGGAGTGTGTTCTGAAAATGTTTTCGAGCTTCATAAATGATTAACCAGTTTCTTAAAAATAAGGCTAGTGTTGCGAAACAAAAAAAGTTTTTTTGCTTTTGCCGGTTTAAGGGGGCATGTGGGTATACCCAACATATTTAGTGTTATTCTTTAGGCCAATACCTTTCAAACGATACGATACGATTATATATTAAGTTCCGGCTACTAGTTGGAAAGATATAGAGGTAAATGTGTTTTGGTTCGTGTCTTCACTACGAGATGCTTTGGTATGTATGTGGCGTCTGTACGTACCTTCATTTAATTAAAATATTTTTATATAAATTTAATATTCAGATTTTTTAAATGTGTTGTTAAAAATTTTTAATAAAAATTTTATAACAAAACCTATGAACAACTTGTTATTCGCTAAGTTTTTCATATAAAAACTAGTGGACACGGGTACCCCGGTTACTTGTTTGCATAGGTGTCAACTTTAGAAGCTTATGCACCTATGCGGTACAACACAAACGAATTTCATAAATGGTTTAAAAAAAATTTCAATTTTCATTTTGTCAAAGGAATTTCGTTATATTTTTTTAAATCCGAGTTATCACCGATTATTCTAAATTTTTTTTGCCGCCGTGCATGCGCAGACAAAGTTAAATTGGAGTTCTCAATTTTTATGTTTATTACTAGCAGACACGGCGAATTCACACACTGGCACATTCATCGGCTAAGACCATGGTTTGGTGGTCGTTTGCCGCCTTAAATAACTGAACGAAAGTTGTATGTCCATGAGAATTTCCGTGGTGGCGACAATGATCCGGATCTATAGTGAATGTGCCCTAGAAACTTTATCTTATAGTTGGTGGCAATTTCAAAATGAATGCGTATCCTTGTTCAACAGAAATACAATATACATATATCGACTGAGATGAAATACCTTAAAAGCCAGTTTAGCGAAAGTAATTTAAGTGAAAAATGATTTTTTTCTGTCAGGTTCCATATTAAATTCAATTAAAAAAATTAATTTTCATTAAATTGCTTTCATGAAACTGGCTTTTAAGGTATTTTGATAGGTGGTAATTTGAGGTTTACTACTGCTCAACTCAACCCTGGCTTCTTCGAATGAAGCTTTAACGCATAATAATATTGGCAAATCCCATCCATTGGGCCAATCGTGAAACACGAGAGTTCGATATACTCAATGGTGCAACAGGTCAAATTAGTGTAATATTCACGGCACCTTTTCTCACTTGTCGATTTTTAGTAATAACTCGACCTCAGCACCACCTGGCAGCTCATTTTGCAATTGGACTACCTTTACCGTTTCAAATACATGCTTTGAATATTCGACAAATCGGATCATGAAAAAAGATTTTTAGTAATAACTCAACTCCAGCGCCAACTGGCGGATTTAATTGTGAAACTAAACTATCCAGAGACCCACTCAAACAAATACACAAAACTTTGTTAAAATGCCTCCAGCCATTTAGGATTTCACTCACAAATATACCTACAGAAGAATTATATACACATTCAAAGATAAGTAAAAGTCGGTATGTTTGTACTTTTCCACGCCCTCTTTTCAAAGAGCCCATTTTTCTCAATGAGTATGGGACCAATTTCATATATCTCCATACGAGGTGTTCCAGTACTGTACCATGAACACTTCTAGAGATATGAAGTATGAAATTCGGGTTTAAGGTAGGTGCCACGTCCCCTTTTCCAATACCTTCATATTTTCCCCATGACTATGCGATTAATTTCTTATATCACCAAACCAAGTTCCAATACTCTACCAAGAACAATTGTAGAGATATGCAATAAGAAAAATTCGACTTGTATCGGATGTGCCACCCCGTATAAACTTCAAGTACTCTACCATGAACACTTCCAGAGATACTTATTATGAAAAATTCGGTTTGTATGGGAGGTACCACACCCCCTTTTCAAATAGTCCGAATTTTACTTCATGAGTATGCGATTGATTTCATATATCTCCATACCAAGTTCCAGTACTCTACCATGAACACTTCCAGAGATACTTATTATGAAAAATTCGGTTTGTATGGGAGGTACCACACCCCCTTTTCAAATAGTCCGAATTTTACTTCATGAGTATGCGATTGATTTCATATATCTCCATACCAAGTTCCAGTACTCTACCATGAACCCTTCCAGAGATATGGAGTATGAAAAATTCGGTATGTATGGGAGGTGCCATGCCCCGCTTTTCCAATAGCTCAAATTTTACTCCAAGTGTATGCGATGGATTTCATATATCTCCATACCAAGTTCCAGAACTCTACCATGAACATTTCCACAGATATGGAGTATGCAAAATTCGGTTTGTATGGGAGGTTCCACGACACTTTTATATATAGATATTTTTTGTTAGCCGATAATCAGGTGTCAAAAAAATCGGTTCAGCCGTTCTCGAGCTTTGCGATATACATATAGTCTGTTCCTTTGATCTTCGGACTAAAACCTGTGGACCTGTCAAACTACAATTTTACTCTCTCAAGTGAGAGTAAAAGGAGAACAGATGTAGAAGGGCACAGGAGCGCAAAAAGCGCTATTTCCTGTAAAAACGTCAGTCGGTTTGCTTACATGTCATTTGTACAACACTGATATGGCTGAAATATCACTAACTGATTATTAAAATCAATACATATTCAAACATTTCGTTGTTTACTTCAATTTTTTTTACAAATACAAGGTTTTTTGCTTTCACGGCTTTCTGTTTTTGTTTGCACATGCATATCAGCTGATCGTTTGACACTTTTCATGAACTTACAGGGAAAATGTTTTGTTTAATAATCCTAATCTTGCGGCAAGAAGAGATGTAAAAATATAAATCTGCAATGTTTTCTTTACGCCGCATTCAAAATTTGATATATTGCGCATGCGAAATGTGGCTTTGCAAATCTCTATATATGATTTTTTTTGCATTTTTCGAAGAACAAAATGAATTTATTTCTGAGGTATAATCATTATTTCTCCGAATTTTTTCGAGTTAGGGGAAAAATATGTAATCAAAGTCGAATATTTCAATATATTCTTAAGGATTTCAGAAGAGTTCTAGGTAATCTCCGCTTATGCATAGCAGACGAAATTATACATTAACTTCATCTTGATTTTAGAGTTTCGACTTTGTTCCTGAATTTATATATAAACTTATATTCTGCGTAGTGAAGAAATTAAAAATTGTATCGGTATACATAATATATTTAATGAGATTAACTTTCATTTTAAAAGTTCAACAATATCCATCGCCTCAAAAAAAATTAAATTGCTATTACTGTTTATATAAATAAATGATTACCATTTTTTAATGATTACCATTTTAAATCTATACTAATATATACTTTGAAAGCCGTTTTTTTCTGTTCGCAAAACTCGAGATCGGCTGCACCGATTTTTTTGAAATTTCGGTTATAGGTTCTGGATGGGCTTCTCATTGTCTTAGGCAAAAAAAAAAAGTTTAAATACTTACTAAAAATGGAACTGCAGGACTTTAAAAATCCTATAGAATCTAACATACATGCCCACATAACAGCGCTGCTCAACGCTGAGAGCGCCCTCTGCTGTTAATTCGTACGGAATACATCGCAAAGCAAGGGTTATGTATACATATGGGTGTTTCCATGAAAATGTCAACCAGGACTGAAAAAATAAAAACAACTGAAAAGGGTTTTTAAGACGAATTAATAAGACAAAAATACTCGATTTTTTATATTATAGAAGTATTTCAGCTTATTGGAATTTTAAAACTCAAATATGGAAGAGTAAAACTGAATGTCTCTTCGACTCAGTTTTCTCTAATGAAATGAACTATTTTCTCTTTCCTATTAACTAAATTAAGAGATTTGAAACATTACAATTACATCTTAAAATCAAATTTGCAATAACAAGTAACTATAAAAATGAGAAAAAGGTGAAGTTAGAGCTCGAATAACGGTAATTTTTTTATTTGCTTCTGATAGTATTCTAATGTCGCGTACGTTATGCAAAAACATTGTTTGTCTATGTCATTTGTATATTGGCAGTCGCAGGTAATGCAGATTACAATTCTTAAGCGAGAAATCTTTTAGTCAAAGATATACAGTAAAATTTTCTTTCCAACCGAAGTAAAAATATATTTTACTACCCTTTAAAGTTTGTCGCATACGTTATTATAAGTACGAAAATTTCAATCAAATACATCAAAACCAATGTTAATTGCAAAATTTCCATTTAAATTACTTAGAATAGTTGTAAAACAATGAAACGTTGGCGAGAAGAGTTCTCCATAAATACATTTTATTACTTACGAGAAAAATTGTCGCGTACGTTATTGTTGTTTTTTTTATATTAATATAAAACTAGCCAGAGATAATTTCTCTTAAAATATAGAAAGGATTGTAAAGGTACATTATTTAGCTTAGTTTAGGAATTTTTAAAGAAAAGAAAAACTCCCATGATTCGCAGACTTTCGCATATATGCGTGTTTCCATGAAAATGTAAACCGAAAATGCAAGCAAATGAATTCAAACGGCTTTATAACTTTAAATTTCGTATTCAGATGACGGAAAAAGGTTTTGAAAACGCGAAACGGTGGAGAGAAGAACTGAAAAAACTTAATTTAGTATGTGTTACTAGTAAAAATATTGTATGGGGAAAAAATCTGTCGCGTACGTTATGTCACGTACGTTATTATAATTTTTTTTAATAAAAACTAACCAGAGATAATTTCTATCAAAAAATGGAAGGATTGTAAAGGTACATTATTTAGCTTAGTTTAGGAATTTTTAAAGAAAAGAAAAACTCTAATGATTCGCAGACTTTCGCATATATGTGTATGTGCCTTAAAACCACTTCTTTTTTTGTCGCGTACGTTATCACCTGGTTTTGAACGGATATTTTCCAACCCAAGGTTTCGAGGCTGCTTATTTTTTTCTCAAATATAGTACCCTTTGGTTGCAACATAACCGCAATCTTTTTTTTTCTGTAACTTCTATTTTTGATAGGTTTACGTTACTCTATAAGCGTACGAATGTCGCGTACGGCTGTATGGAAACACCCATATACATACGTGCTATATGTTAACGTTAATGCTGATTCTTATGTTAAAAACAAAAACAAACATGTATGTACAGATCATGGAGAAATAACCCAGTAGCGAAAATAGTCACCGGTGACATCGTCACTAATGAGGATTTAGTGACATCGTCACACTTGCTGCGAATCCTAAACGACATATAGCTGACAATGACACTGGTGACAATGTCATGCAGGTGTACTCCTATCAAAGACTTATAACAGACAATGTCTTGCAGCGGTCACTTATAAAAAGTCCATTGCAAGATACTGTCGCTTGAATGTCATTAATGATCACTGCATGACCATTTATGAAAAAGTCATGAACGACTTCCATACAAACGGAGCCCAAAGTCATTTAAGACGTAACTTTTCCGTAGAAGACTCTTAAGTGCCTAATGCATGACATTCGCTACGGGGAATGTAGGCAATTATGTATGTAGAGTCGTTTATGTTGCACTTACATTTCTATATGCATATTTATGTACATACATATGTATGCATATAATTACGCATAAAAACCCTGCTTCTATGTTTTTTGTACTTAAGTGAGCGCAATTAAAAGCAGCAACTCTTATCCATCTATTAGTCTGTTCCAATAGCAGTCCGGTTTACAGGATTTAGTCAGAACTTACAGGAAGTCGTTCCTATTGACATAAAACCTGTAAGTGGGAACACTTTTGAGAGAGTAACTGAGCAACTGTTCCTAGTCAGAAG
>NW_016158244.1:701-2981 GCF_001687245.7 Rhagoletis zephyria | reverse complement strand
CAGTCCGGTTTACAGGATTTAGTCAGAACTTACAGGAAGTCGTTCCTATTGACATAAAACCTGTAAGTGGGAACACTTTTGAGAGAGTAACTGAGCAACTGTTCCTAGTCAGAAGTTACAGGATTTAGTCCGGAGTTTTTACAAGCTTTTATTTAACTTCAGTTGTAAAAAAAAATCAGTTATTGAAAAAGCATTTCCGTCGCAAAAAACCTTAGCAACAAGCAATGCTGCATTTGAGAAGTGGTTATGGTGCAGTTCATGGTCCCCACCGAAAAATGGTGCATAATCGAAAGGGTTATCAAACGACGCGTATTACCGCCAGCGTTAAGAACCCGAAGGCGGAAACTGATTTTTTTAAACCGTTCAAAAGTTATTCGTAAAAAACTGTTCGATTTTAGTTCACTATGTCAGTGCACAATTCAAGTTAATAAATGTATTAAATGAATACATTTTGGTATCTAGATGTTCACCATAGTTTACTTTAACTGAATTTGTAACAAAAAATCGCGAATCTTATGGATTTAATTAAATATCAATGCGAGAACGATGTACGAAAAACCGGCGTCGCATTTATTCTACTAGTTGCAGCTAGGTGTAATAAAAACATGGAGGTGCTTGGTGTTGCCAATATGTCAGCCTTATTATGAGTTTCATTTTCCCCGAACCGGTTCACTTTTCACTTTTGGTTTCCATGTATTTACTATGGGCGGATGACAAATTTTCGGGTGAATTTTTTTTCGGGCGAAACACAGGATAAGGCAGATTACTTTAAGATATGGTTTTAATTAGGGATGCCAATAACAACAAGTAATTTTTAGCAAAAAAAAACTGACTTCAATTCTCATATAAAATAAATATATATATCTCATGATCCACTGATCGGATCTTAACCAGATTAGTATGGGACCACTCTGAGACACTACCTTTCCGATGCAAAAAGAATTACCGAAATCGGTTGACGTGGTCCAAAGTTATGCGGTAACATACATAAAAATAAGAAAAAATAAATATAAAATATTCGGCGAACTGATAACCTCCTCCTTTTTTGGAAGTCGGTTAGTAAATGAGAAAGACTTAATTTTAGTAATTATTTGAATGATTTGTATATAAACAAAATCTCTCTAATAGAAAGCTCATTTACGGCCAAAGGCCATCTACGAAGAAAGAAGTTTTGCCCTAATTCTTCGGCAAAACAAACGATAATTCTGCGTAGTAAGGGTTATGATGAATGAAGATCTGCCACTCTTCTCCGGCAACACAGAAAGGAGAATTCTGCGTAGTAAGCGCGGCCGAAGGCCACCTACGCAGAAATAAGTTCTACCACTCTTCTCCGGCAACACAGAAAGGAGAATTCTGCGTAGTAAGGGTTATGTTCTTTAATTGTAAAAAACTTAAAGTCTTCCTCATTTATTGTTATTACCATTACTAACTAAAACCTTCTGCTTTATCCTGAGTTTCGCCCGAAAAAAATTCACCAGAAAATGTGTATTCCGCCCACTATAAATACATGGAAACCAAACGTGAAAAGTGAACCGGTTCGGGGAAAATGAAACTCATGATAAGGCCTCTTCTCTAAAAGTAATATATTGGCAACACCACGCACCTCCATGTTTTTATTATACCTAGCTGCAACTAGCAGAATAAATGCCACGCCAGTTTCTTGTACATTGTTTTCGCATTAATATTTAATTAAATCAATAAGTTTCGCGATTTTTTGTTACAAATACAGTTAAAGTAAACTATATTGAACATCTAGATACAAATATGCGTTCAATTAATGCATTTATTAACGTGAATTTAGTACTGACAAGGTCGAGCTGAATGAAACGGTTTTTTGCAAATCACTTTTGGACGGTTTAATAAGTAAAATCAGTTTCCGCCTTCGGAGTCATAATACTGGGAATATTACGCGTCTTTTGATACCCGTTTCGATTATTTTGCATCAATTTTCGGTGGAGACCATGAAGTGCACAATTACCAAATCGGTAATAACTCCGATTTAAAAAATTATAACGAAATTCCGCTAATGGCATTGAAAAGGTCGGACAAAATATAATAGGATGGTGTATAGTATTGAGAATATTGACAATTTTTACGGATAGTTGGACAATTTGACAATTGGACAATTTGAAAATTGGTATTCATGATTTTGTAAATTTTGAGTTGTAGGTTATATTTACTATTAATTTAGATTGCTTGGTAAGATAAAAAATATCGACATATTTGAGTTCCTGGCTAAAAACTACCCCTAGAAACCCGGTGAAATTTTCGACATAGCCC
>NW_016158244.1:0-676 GCF_001687245.7 Rhagoletis zephyria | reverse complement strand
TGGTCATGCAGTGATCATTAATGACATTCAAGCGACAGTATCTTGCAATGGACTTTTTATAAGTGACCGCTGCAAGACATTGTCTGTTATAAGTCTTTGATAGGAGTACACCTGCATGACATTGTCACCAGTGTCATTGTCAGCTATATGTCGTTTAGGATTCGCAGCAAGTGTGACGATGTCACTAAATCCTCATTAGTGACGATGTCACCGGTGACTATTTTCGCTACTGGGTTATTTCTCCATGATCTGTACATACATGTTTGTTTTTGTTTTTAACATAAGAATCAGCATTAACGTTAACATATAGCACGTATGTATATGGGTGTTTCCATACAGCCGTACGCGACATTCGTACGCTTATAGAGTAACGTAAACCTATCAAAAATAGAAGTTACAGAAAAAAAAAGATTGCGGTTATGTTGCAACCAAAGGGTACTATATTTGAGAAAAAAAAATAAGCAGCCTCGAAACCTTGGGTTGGAAAATATCCGTTCAAAACCAGGTGATAACGTACGCGACAAAAAAAGAAGTTGGTTTTAAGGCACATACACATATATGCGAAAGTCTGCGAATCATGAGAGTTTTTCTTTTCTTTAAAAATTCCTAAACTAAGCTAAATAATGTACCTTTACAATCCTTCCATTTTTTGATAGAAATTATCTCTGGTTAGTTT
>NW_016158243.1:150442-150693 GCF_001687245.7 Rhagoletis zephyria | reverse complement strand
TGCTCTGTTTGAGCAACAGGGGGCCACGAACGACGTGGTCCACTGTCAATGTGTCCGTAGTCCCGAGCAAACTCTGAGGTGACTCCAACCCTCGCAGGCATTACACTTTACTGAGGTGGAGTTGTGGTGTAATCGTCTCCAGCATACACAGCAGGTGTATGTTTCTGGCCCAGGGTTTGACTCGATGCCAGCCCTGAGTAGGAGAATACGTAGTGAATGTAGCCCTATGGACGGACAACTTCTAAGATACT